>NC_091329.1:10583033-10633033 GCF_038502225.1 Cherax quadricarinatus | reverse complement strand
TACCACTAATACCACAATCACCACCAACGATAACTTGCAATATGTCTCCAACCTGTAGCTGACCTACTTCCGGCACACGTGTCTTGTGGGTTGTGATGGTGGTAGTTATGGTGGTCGTGGAGGTGGGAGTGGTAATGGTGGTCGTGGCGGTGGTACTGGTAGTTATGATGATGGTGGTAGTTATGATTCAAATTCAAATTCAAATTCAAGTTTATTCTCTATAAGGGTTACAATGTGGGGTTTACAGGTTTTGGGTATTGTGTGGTTTACATGTTATAAAATACTAATTACAGAGGGCGCCACTAGGACACCTAGGTAGTTATACGGGAAGTAGTGGTCGTGGAGTGGTGGTTATGATGGTTGGTTGTAATGAAAATGGTGGTGTGAGTGGTAGTAGTGGTGGTGATGGTGGTGGGTTGTGAGTGGTAGTGGAGGTGGTGGTGGGTGGTAGTGTTGGTGGTGGTGGGCAGCGGCCTGCGGGTGGTGTTGAGTTGTGGTGGGTCGTGGTGGTAGTGGTGTGGTAGACATATGGGTCAAGTACACCTATTGCTGTTGCTGCCCTCTCCTTCCTCCCCCACTGCGACATACACACATACGCTCGCAAAATGCAGGCTGAAGGATGGAGCGGAAGCACTGTGAGAACCCATGTCGGAGATCTGCATCAGTGGTCGTCACAGACTGGACTACTACCGGATAGCTGGATAACGTAGTCCCTACCTTGCAGAAGGAAGACAGGAGATGCAGAGATACAGATCACTATCACTGACACAGTGCGAAGAAGTGGACAAGATTATCAGGAGGAGGAGGACACTGATGCACTTACAGAAGACAGTTTTGTCAGTGAAAATCAACACGATTCAGGAACGGGAGAATCTCTCTTCCTAGATATAGCAAGAGAGAGAGAATGAGAGATGATGATGATTTGACTGCATCTTCCTAGATTCATGAAATCATTTGATACACTTGCCACCAAAGCTAGAAGCTAGAAGAGCAAGCAGTAGTGAGAGGAAGAGTTATCCAATGTATTACAGGGCATTGAAAAAACTTAAGAGAGTGGTAGTATTGGAGAAATGCCAGGATAGGCAAAAGAAACAGGTGGGGATATCCCCAAGGATCAGTAACATGCCTATCCTGATACATGCTACTGCTAAGTACAAAGCATGGCGAAGGTATAAGAGACATCCTACCACCTATAACAGGAACTTGCACAGGCAAGCCTGTAGACATATGGGTGACGTTCAAAAGTGGGCCATTGCTAAATGGGAGGTGGACACTAAAAGAAAGCTAGCATCAGGTAGGGTAGGCTCCAAAACCTGGTGGTCCATGGTCAAGGACAGACAAGGTTATCTGCCTGATGAACTCATTCCACCTCTAAATCGACAGGATGGGACCACCTCTACTAGTAGTCAAGAGAAGACGGACCTCTTTGCTGAACACTTTGCTACCAAAATGCAAGTTCCTGATCCAGCAAGGGACCCTCCTTGGCTAGCTGCAAGAACTGTGTCAAAACTGTCAGTGGTGACAATAAGGCAGGAGGAGGTGCATTTCCTTCTTAAATCGCTTGACCAAGAAAAGGCTGTGGGCCCAGACAAGTTGAGCCCAAGATTGTTGAGAAGATGTGCAGACCAGCTAGCAGCACCTCTAACTCGCATCTTTCAGCACTGCCTAGTACAGTGTAAATGGCCCTCTCTATGGAAAGAGGCAAATGTAGTCCCTGTTCACAAAAAGAAGAGCAGAGCAGAAATCAGCAACTACAGACCAGTGTCACTCCTGTCAATCACTGGTAAGATCCTTGAGACAATAATCTCAAGACAAATGACAGAGTTTTTTGACTATCACTCACTACTTTGTGATCGTCAATATTGCTTCAGGAAGGGTTACTCTGCTGCTGATCTGTTGTTAAACATCTCCACTAAGTGGCACCAGTCACTGGATGAATCCAAAGTCAGCTGTGTGGTAGCACTGGACATTGCTGGTGCTTTCGACCGGGTGTGGCACCAGGGCCTCTTAGCAAAACTTCAAGCACTGGGAATTGCAGGCTCTATGCTATGTCTCCTCAGTGATTACCTTCATGGTAGATCTCTAAGTGTAGTTCTCAATGGAACGGAATCAGCAAGACATCCTATTGGGGCAAGTGTTCCACAAGGAAGCGTGCTGGGACCATTGTTAAGGAATGTCTACTTCAACGACCTTCTTCATCTCATCCCAGAATCACATGCATATGCAGACGACTGCACACTGACATTCACTTATCCAAGAGAAGAAATGCCAGCTGCTCTAAGCTACATCAATCACCAGCTGAGAGCTATATCAGCTTGGGGAAATAGATGGCAAGTAACATTTGCACCTGAGAAAACGCAAATGATGATCGTCTCTAGGCACCATGATGGTAATGCTGGTACAATAGTAAGGATGAATGGGAGGGTGTTGGCACCTGGAGAAGAAGTTGATATCCTTGGGGTGAAATTTGACTCCAAACTGACCATGAAGAACCATGTTGTGAATCTTGCAAACAAGGCAGCCAGGAAGCTTACAGCACTTCTCCGTATCTCGTATCTACTTGACAGTAGGGGTTGCAAGATTCTGTATGAGGCACAAGTACGCTCGCACCTTGAGTATACTCCACTTTCTTGGTTTGCCTGCCCCCCCCCTCTCATCTGCGACTGCTTGACAGAGTAGAGAACAGAGCAAGACGTCTCATCTCTCGCCTGGACTCATCCTGGATAGATCTGTCATTTCAGCAGAGCCTTCAACATAGGAGGGATGTGGGTGGCCTTACTGTTATGTACAAGGCCAATATTGTCAAAGTACCACACTTGGATCCACTTCGAGGACAGCGTGAAACAAGCTTTTATGCCACAAGACGGGTAGAAAGCAGCAACTTCACTCTTCAGAACATCACTTCTCCAGAACATCAATCCATCAGAGATCATATATACCCAGGATGACTCGAGTATGGAACACATTCGTACAGCATAATGATGTCAACGAGATAAAGTCAGTTGATCAAATGAAAATGCTGGCCCACAGATGGCTCTAACTTCATCCTGTTCCCTACTTGTATGTCTCATAACAATAAAAATGCTTTCAAATAAGCTGATGTAGGTAACAGCTCTTAGCTTGCCAATAAAGTTAGGAATCCTTAACCTATAAATAGCTTGTCAATAAAGCTAGGGATCCTTAACCTTGTCAAACCCTGTGTAAACAAAAAAAAAAAAGTGTCAAGAGGAGATCGAATCTCGTGTCTATCTCCAGATGTAAAACTTTTGAGAAGGATACGAACCGGAGAAGCTAGAGACTGCTTCAAGTTAGACAGGTTGCAGGGGTGACCATGCCAGCAGCTCCTGGACCTACATCCTATCAGGAAAAAGTCATGTAATTCAG
Source organism: Cherax quadricarinatus (assembly GCF_038502225.1). Taxonomy (NCBI): domain Eukaryota; kingdom Metazoa; phylum Arthropoda; class Malacostraca; order Decapoda; family Parastacidae; genus Cherax; species Cherax quadricarinatus. The sequence continues at coordinate 10,629,649 of NC_091329.1, read as the reverse complement.
GAAAGGAGACGAACATAAATGGAACACAGAATCTGAAGAAAAAAGTACTAAGCCCAAAATGAAATCGAAACATGTGTATGTAAGCATTATAACAAACATGCAGCATTCTAGACTCTCGACAAAGTAAGTTTAATTAGGTACAGGTCCACATAATTATAATTATCATACATAGTAACATATTTGTAAATTACCTAGGATATATATATACCTTTGATAAGTTCCGAGAGTCTTTCTACTCCCGGAGCCCGGCCGTTGAGGTCCTTTTAAGACTACACAACGTATGTCAGGTTGCATTTATGCATATTTTAGCTAAAAATTGAGGTGTGTCAGAGAATGCTTGAAACAGCATTAAATCGTCAAAATGTTGATCTTAGAATACACAGCGTGGAGTCTGAAAGAGATCATACAAGTTCAGAAAACTAAAATTCCAAAGGCTTGCAATCAGACTTGACCCAGAGCCGAGGGGGACGGGTGGGAACCATCAAGCTTGGTGTGTTTAGTGAGGACATGGTAGTCCCACGAAAGTAAGAGTCTCGTCTCGTACTCTGGTCTCGTGTATATATGTGTCGTGCAGAATAGGTAAAACTTGTGATTTTGGCTTAAATAGCAACGCTCTTCTTGCCGAATAAAGTAAGCGAAAATTTGTGTATGATATATACATATATATATATATATATATATATATATATATATATATATATATATATATATATATATATATATATATATATATATATATATATACATATATATATATATATATATATATATATATATATATATATATATATATATATATATATATATATATATATATATATAATATATATATATATATATATATATATATATATATATATATATATATATATATATATATATATATATATATACATATACATATATATATAGTGCCTAAATTTATTTCTATTGATACAAGCCCCCGAGAATTCAAGATTATAATTAAAAGTGATTGGAATAATTCACAAATAAACAATACTTGGAAGAGGAAGTTGTAGCTGGTGTCTACAGTTACTGTACCTGGATCGACAGCTGCTGTAGCTGACGTCTACAACTACTGTAACTGACATCAAGTACTGTAGCTGACATCAGCTACTGTAGCTGACATTTACAACTACTGTGGCTGACGTCGACAGCTGCTGTAGCTGTCATCCACAGCCCCTGTAGCTGGCGTCCACAGCCCATGTAGCTGTCATCCACAGCCCCTGTAGCTGTCATCCACAGCCCCTGTAGCTGTCATCCACAGCCCCTGTAGCTGGCGTCCACAGTTTCCTTGTCGATGTGCGCGTTTTTGTGTGTGGGAAGTGAAGGTTGAACCTTGACCATGTGTGTGTATGTTGAACTGTAGTGGTAGAGGAGGAGTGTTGTAGCAGTGTGGTGATGGTGGGTACTAGTATCCCTCTCACACTCCTAGCTACTAGCAGTGTAGTGATGGTGGGTACTAGTATCCCTCTCACACTCCTAGCTACTAGCAGTGTAGTGATGGTGGGTACTAGTATCCCTCTCACACTCCTAGCTACTAGTAGTGTAGTGATGGTGGGTACTAGTATCCCTCTCACACTCCTAGCTACTAGTAGTGTAGTGATGGTGGGTACTAGTATCCCTCTCACACTCCTAGCTACTAGCAGTGTAGTGATGGTGGGTACTAGTATCCCTCTCACACACTCCTAGATACTAGCAGTGTGGTGATGGTGGGTACTAGTATCCCTCTCACACTCCTAGATACTAGCAGTGTGGTGATGGTGGGTACTAGTATCCCTCTCACACACTCCTAGCTACTAGCAGTGTGGTGATGGTGGGTACTAGTATCCCTCTCACACATTCCTAGATACAGATACTAGCAGTGTGGTGATTGTGGGTACTAGTATCCCTCTCACACTCCTAGATACTAGCAGTGTGGTGATGGTGGGTACTAGTATCCCTCTCACACACTCCTAGATACTAGCAGTGTGGTGATGGTGGGTACTAGTATCCCTCTCACACACTCCTAGCTACTAGTAGTGTAGTGATGGTGGGTACTAGTATCCCTCTCACACCTAGATACTAGCAGTGTGGTGATGGTGGGTACTAGTATCCCTCTCACACTCCTAGATACTAGCAGTGTAGTGATGGTGGGTACTAGTATCCCTCTCACACACTCCTAGCTACGTGTTGTAGCAGTGTAGTGATGGTGGGTACTAGTATCCCTCTCACACACTCCTAGATACTAGCAGTGTAGTGATGGTGGGTACTAGTATCCCTCTCACACACTCCTAGCTACGTGTTGTAGCAGTGTAGTGATGGTGGGTACTAGTATCCCTCTCGCACACTCCTAGCTACTAGCAGTGTAGTGATGGTGGGTACTAGTATCTCTCTCACACACTCCTAGATACTAGCAGTGTAGTGATGATGGGTACTAGTATCCCTCTCACACACTCCTAGCTACGTGTTGTAGCAGTGCAGTGATGGTGGATACTAGTATCCCTCTCACACACTCCTAGCTACTAGCAGTGTAGTGGTGGTGGGTACTAGTATCCCTCTCACACACTCCTAGATACTAGCAGTGTAGTGATGGTGGGTACTAGTATCCCTCTCACACACTCCTAGCTACGTGTTGTAGCAGTGTAGTGATGGTGGGTACTAGTATCCCTCTCACACACTCCTAGCTACTAGCAGTGTGGTGATGGTGGGTACTAGCATCCCTCTCACACACTCCTAGCTACTAGCAGTGTAGTGATGGTGGGTACTAGTATCCCTCTCACACACTCCTAGCTACTAGCAGTGTAGTGATGGTGGGTACTAGTATCCCTCTCACACACTCCTAGCTACGTGTTGCAGCAGTGTAGTGATGGTGGGTACTAGTATCCCTCTCACACACTCCTAGCTACTAGCAGTGTGGTGATGGTGGGTACTAGTATCTCTCACACACTCCTAGCTACTAGCAGTGTGGTGATGGTGGGTACTAGTATCCCTCTCACACACTCCTAGCTACTAGCAGTGTGGTGATGGTGGGTACTAGTATACCCCTCACACACTCCTAGCTACTAGCAGTGTGGTGATGGTGGGTACTAGTATCCCCCTCACACACTCCTAGCTACTAGCAGTGTGGTGATGGTGGGTACTAGTATCCCCCTCACACACTCCTAGCTACTAGCAGTGTGGTGATGGTGGGTACTAGTATCCCCTCACACACTCCTAGCTACTAGCAGTGTAGTGATGGTGGGTACTAGTATCCCTCTCACACACTCCTAGCTACTAGCAGTGTGGTGATGGTGGGTACTAGTATACCCCTCACACACCTAGCTACTAGCAGTGTGGTGATGGTGGGTACTAGTATCCCCCTCACACACTCCTAGCTACTAGCAGTGTGGTGATGGTGGGTACTAGTATCCCCCTCACACACTCCTAGCTACTAGCAGTGTGGTGATGGTGGGTACTAGTATCCCCTCACACACTCCTAGCTACTAGCAGTGTAGTGATGGTGGGTACTAGTATCCCTCTCACACACTCCTAGCTACTAGCAGTGTGGTGATGGTGGGCACTAGTATCCCCCTCACACACTCCTAGCTACTAGCAGTGTGGTGATGGTGGGTACTAGTATCCCCCTCACACACTCCTAGCTACTAGCAGTGTGGTGATGGTGGGTACTAGTATCCCTCTCACACACTCCTAGCTACTAGCAGTGTGGTGATGGTGGGTACTAGTATCCCCCTCACACACTCGTAGCTACTAGCAGTGTGGTGATGGTGGGTACTAGTATCCCCCTCACACACTCCTAGCTACTAGCAGTGTGGTGATGGTGGATACTAGTATCCCCCTCACACACTCCTAGCTACTAGCAGTGTGGTGATGGTGAGTACTAGTATCCCTCTCACACACTCCTAGCTACTAGCAGTGTGGTGATGGTGGGTACTAGTATCCCCCTCACACACTCCTAGCTACTAGCAGTGTGGTGATGGTGGGTACTAGCATCCCTCTCACACACTCCTAGCTACTAGCAGTGTAGTGATGGTGGGTACTAGTATCCCTCTCACACACTCCTAGCTACTAGCAGTGTAGTGATGGTGGGTACTAGTATCCCTCTCACACACTCCTAGCTACGTGTTGCAGCAGTGTAGTGATGGTGGGTACTAGTATCCCTCTCACACACTCCTAGCTACTAGCAGTGTGGTGATGGTGGGTACTAGTATCTCTCACACACTCCTAGCTACTAGCAGTGTGGTGATGGTGGGTACTAGTATCCCTCTCACACACTCCTAGCTACTAGCAGTGTGGTGATGGTGGGTACTAGTATACCCCTCACACACTCCTAGCTACTAGCAGTGTGGTGATGGTGGGTACTAGTATCCCCCTCACACACTCCTAGCTACTAGCAGTGTGGTGATGGTGGGTACTAGTATCCCCCTCACACACTCCTAGCTACTAGCAGTGTGGTGATGGTGGGTACTAGTATCCCCTCACACACTCCTAGCTACTAGCAGTGTAGTGATGGTGGGTACTACTATCCCTCTCACACACTCCTAGCTACTAGCAGTGTGGTGATGGTGGGTACTAGTATACCCCTCACACACTCCTAGCTACTAGCAGTGTGGTGATGGTGGGTACTAGTATCCCCCTCACACACTCCTAGCTACTAGCAGTGTGGTGATGGTGGGTACTAGTATCCCCCTCACACACTCCTAGCTACTAGCAGTGTGGTGATGGTGGGTACTAGTATCCCCTCACACACTCCTAGCTACTAGCAGTGTAGTGATGGTGGGTACTAGTATCCCTCTCACACACTCCTAGCTACTAGCAGTGTGGTGATGGTGGGCACTAGTATCCCCCTCACACACTCCTAGCTACTAGCAGTGTGGTGATGGTGGGTACTAGTATCCCTCTCACACACTCCTAGCTACTAGCAGTGTGGTGATGGTGGGTACTAGTATCCACCTCACACACTCGTAGCTACTAGCAGTGTGGTGATGGTGGGTACTAGTATCCCCCTCACACACTCCTAGCTACTAGCAGTGTGGTGATGGTGGATACTAGTATCCCCCTCACACACTCCTAGCTACTAGCAGTGTGGTGATGGTGAGTACTAGTATCCCTCTCACACACTCCTAGCTACTAGCAGTGTGGTGATGGTGGGTACTAGTATCCCCCTCACACACTCCTAGCTACTAGCAGTGTGGTGATGGTGGGTACTAGTATCCCACTCACACACTCCTAGCTACTAGCAGTGTGGTGATGGTGGGTACTAGTATCTCCCTCACACACTCCTAGCTACTAGCAGTGTGGTGATGGTGGGTACTAGTATCCCTCTCACACACTCCTAGCTACTAGCAGTGTGGTGATGGTGGGTACTAGTATCTCCCTCACACACTCCTAGCTACTAGCAGTGTGGTGATGGTGGGTACTAGTATCCCCCTCACACACTCCTAGCTACTAGCAGTGTGGTGATGGTGGGTACTAGTATCCCCCTCACACACTCCTAGCTACTAGCAGTGTGGTGATGGTGGGTACTAGTATCCCCCTCACACACTCCTAGCTACGCATTCATGCATAATTGAACACCCTTGTGACCTACTTCTTCCCTCCGTGACCATGGGCGTAATATTATAAATCACTGTAGCTCATATATGTTGTTATAACCGCTGTTCTGTGATGTATGGAAGGATATTAGCCTGTGTTGTGACCTAGTGCAGACAAGTCATTTTCTCTCTCGTTACATGACTATTTCCACGATATTATTATTATTATTATTATTATTATTATTATTATTATTATTATTATTATTATTATTATTATTATTATTATTATTGTTATTATTATTGTTATTATTATTATTATTATTATTATTATTATTATTATTATTATTATTATTATTATTATTATTATTATTATTATTATTATTATTAATTCCTGACGCACCAGCTTAAAATATATTCATGAATATTGTGTATCATCATATATTAAAATTTATTAACACTAAATAAGACTGGAACGAGACAGGAATTATTTTTTTTACGTGTATGACATAAGATGGCGATTACGCTTATATTAAAACCCAGCAGCAGATTTATAAGATCAAGATATACACAAGATATATAAACACGGCTAAGGTATACTACGTGACGTGTGTATGTACATATACACAGGGAGTTTACAATAGGCTCGAATTTGGAAACGGGTTTAATAGAGTCCTATTGACATAGCACTTGATAGCACTCTGGGTACTCTATAAATAAAAGATTTGCTCTGTATAAATGCTGTCTTATATCCTTAGCAAATCAACCATGTGTGTGTGTGTGTGTGTACTCACCTATATGTAGTTGCAGGGGTCGATTCACAGCTCCTGGCAACGCCTCTTCGCTGGTCACTGTTAGGTCCACTCTCTCCCGGCAACAAAAGCCTTGTCGTAATTCTTCTCAAAACCATGTATAGATCTCGCCTTTAAACACAATGAGTATGTGCGTTTCCTATTGAAATATATATTAAGAGGTATATATATACCTTGTCCTAGAAAATACAGTGGTATACAAATATGTCAAAAATATAAAGAAACTTAAAGCCTAGTTAGCGAAGTGACGATCTGGGCAATGTATCAACTGGGGGGAGGGGGAGGGGGAGGGGGAGGGGGGTAACTGTGTAAGTTGGGTTAGGACAGATTTGTCAGGAAACAGGAAAAGGTATATCCCGACGCGGGTCTTAGTCATGGTATGACCCGCCACTGGAGCTTTTGGTCATCTGACCGAGGCCTTCCACTGGCTTACCACTCCACAACTTTAAAAATAAGGTTTAAATTGTAGCCATTTTGGTTTATTTTTTAGGCCAAGACTGTGAACAGCATCACCTGTCACTACTTTCAATGGACCCCTGGCTGCCTTCAAGACAGCTGAACAGATACGTTAAGTCAGTAAGTGACTAGACGGGCTGTGATTCGTACGTTAGATTATGTGCGGCCAGCTTTGACAGCCTGGTTGATCAGGCCCTGATCCACCGGGAGGCCTGGTCGAGGACCGGGCCGTGGGGGCGTTGACCCCCGGAACACCCTCCGGTAGAGAGAATTCATTCAAGTGCCTTTGTAAGTTCTGTATTGTAAGCCATTGTTTATACTGATGTGTGTGTGTGTGGAGTGACACATGAAAGTACAGAGTGGATTGATTGAATGGGTTGATATTTGAGGAGTAGATAAGAACATAAGAACGAAGGAACACTGCAGAAAGCCTACTGGCCCATGCGAGGCAGGTCCAAGTCTCCTACCGGCTTAAGCCAATGCACCCAACCTAGTCAGGTCAGGTCACATTGACTTAAGGGAGGAACACGGCAACCGACCTGGTAGCACAAGCTATCAGGTCTAACTCACACCCACCCACATCTACTCATGTATTTATCCAACCTATTTTTAAAGCTACACAACGTTCTGGCCTCTAGACTTAAGAAATCGTAATGACACGATTGTTGACGGCAGTGAAGGGACTTGAGCTAGAGTTCGTCACGGCCACGCTAGCTGGAGATTCGTCTGTAAAAACTTGCATTTGTGGTCACAGAGGTGCCTGTGCTAACTTTCCTATGGTGTAGAAATATACCTAGTTGGATGAATCTTATTGTGGCTAGCTGGTCTAGTGGCTAACGCGACGGGCTGGAGTTTTGAGACTCTATGACCGCGGGTTCAATCCCGGCCGGGGGTATGGTTTTTTTTCTGGCCTCTATAACGGTACTTGGGAGTTTGTTCCACTCATCCACAACTCTATTACCAAACCAGTACTTTCCTATATCCTTCCTGAATCTGAATTTTTCCAACTTAAACCATTGCTGCGAGTCCTGTCTAGGCTAGATATTTTCAGCACACTATTTACATCCCCTTTATTTATTCCTGTCTTCCATTTATACACCTCAATCATATCCCCCCTAATTCTACGTCTTTCTAGAGAGTGCAGTTTCAGGGCCCTTAGTCTATCCTCATAGGGAAGGTTTCTGATACATGGGATCAACTTTGTCATCCTCCTTTGTACATTTTCCAGAGAATTTATATCCATTTTGTAATACGGTGACCAAAACTGTGCAGCATAATCTAAATGAGGCCTAACCAAGGATGTATAGAGTTGAAGAACAACCTGAGGACTCCTATTATTTATGCTTCTTGATATGAAGCCAAGGATTCTATTAGCTTTATTGCGAACACTTATGCACTGTTGTCTTGGTTTCAGATTACTGCTAACCAGAACTCCTAAATTTTTTTCGCAATCCGTAATATTAAGATCTACATTATTTAGTTTATATGTGGCATGGTTATTGTCCTGTCCAACATTTAGAACTTTGCATTTGTCTTTATTAAACTGCATCTGCCACTTCTCCGACCACTGCGTCAGTCTATTCAAATCTTCCTGGAGTGCTCGAATGTCCTCGTCAGAATGAATTCGACGGCCTATTTTGGTGTCATCGGCAAACTTGCCGATGTCGCTCTTTATGCCCTCATCTATGTCGTTTATGTAGATTGTGAACAGCAGGGGGCCCAACACTGACCCCTGTGGAACACCGCTCGTGACGCTTCCCCACTCTGATTTCTCCCCATTTATGCAAACTCTCTGCTGCCTATTTGTCAACCATGCCTCTATCCAGGAAAAAATTTCTCCTCCTATTCCATGTGCTTTAATTTTCCTCAGTAGTCTCTGATGTGGGACCCTGTCAAAAGCCTTACTGAAGTCCATATACACAATATCATATTCATTACCATGATCTACCTCCTCAAATACCTTAGTGAAAAAAGTTAATAAATTCGTAAGGCAGGAACGCCCCTTTGTAAAACCATGCTGAGATTCGTTGATTAATTTATGCTTTTCAAGGTGGCTACGAACTGCCTCGGCAATTATTGATTCCATAAATTTTCCCACTATGGAGGTTAGGCTTATTGGTCTATAGTTCGAAGCTAAGGACCTGTCACCTGTTTTGAAAATAGGTATCACATTTGCCATTTTCCACTTATCTGGCACCATGCCAGTTTGTAGTGATATGTTGAAAAGATTAGCCAAAGGTTTGCTAAGCTCCTCTTTACATTCCTTTAGAGCCCTTGCATACAGTTCATCAGGGCCTGGGGATTTGTTAGGTTTTAATTTATCTATTTGCCTAAGGACCATGTCACTTGTGACCCTAATCGTGCACAGTTTATTATCGTCCTGTTCTACATAATTTATCATTACTGGAATATCGCTGGTATCCTCCTGTGTAAAAACTGAGAGGAAGTATGTGTTAAAAATTCTACACATTTCCTTATCACTGTCAGTGAGCTGACCCGAGGAACTTTTGAGTGGGCCTATCTTGTCCCTGATCTTACTTCTGTATACCTGAAAGAATCCTTTTGGGTTAGTCTTCGATTCTCTTGCAACTTTAACCTCATAATCTCTTTTTGCTTTTCTAATTCCCTTTTTTATTTCTCTCTTTAACTGAATATATCGATTTCTTAATTGCCCCTCTCCTCTTTTGATTAGATAGATGAGAATGAGTAGCAGAAATCAATTTGGTTTGTAAATTGGTCAACATACTTCCATGTTGTACCCCCCAGCTCTCACCCCACTCCCAGCTGTAACCCCACACCCACTCCACTTCCAGCTCTCACCCCACTCCCAGCTGTAACCCCACACCCACTCCACTTCCAGCTCTCACCCCACTCCCAGCTGTAACCCCACACCCACTCCACTTCCAGCTCTCACCCCACTCCCAGCTGTAACCCCACACCCACTCCACTTCCAGCTCTCACCCCACTCCCAGCTGTAACCCCACACCCACTCCACTTCCAGCTCTCACCCCACTCCCAGCTGTAACCCCACACCCACTCCACTTCCAGCTCTCACCCCACTCCCAGCTGTAACCCCACACCCACTCCACTTCCAGCTCTCACCCCACTCCCAGCTGTAACCCCACACCCACTCCACTTCCAGCTCTCACCCCACTCCCAGCTGTAACCCCACACCCACTCCACTTCCAGCTCTCACCCCACTCCCAGTTCCACCTCCCAGTTCTTCCACTCTCCTCGCCACCAACACCCACTCCATCACCTGGAAAATGTTGGTGAGGCTACAGATATCAATACCTTTCACAATTACAGTGATCCAGTTGCAGCAGTAACATTAGAGGTAATTCACGAGTAGAGGGACTAGGTAGGCAGTGAGTCTGCATACCGGTAGCCAGAACTTGTGCCTCTGCTTGTTCCTCTTCCCACTTGTGACACATTATCAGGGCAGTGTCACCTTGTGTCTCTAATCTCCTTATCTAAATTGCTCCTGTCGGAATTTATTGCCTCCACCCTCTTCGATAAGGACAAGTGCTGTCAATGTCAACATGTGCCTCTCCTCCTCCTCCTCCTCCTCCTCCTTCCTTGATACAACTAGCGTCCCGGTCTGGCCCAATAAGAAAATCCTGTTGAGAGTGAAAGTGAGTAATGATTGGCCAGTTGAAGGTAGGTGCGCCTCTCGCTCGCACTCACACACACACACACACACACACACACACACACACACACACACACACACACACACACACACACACACACGGTGGATATTCGTCTCGCACATAAGAAATATCTTGACCTCCCTGGCAGCCTGTTCACAGAATATGGTGTGTATGCCTGCTTTCTATTGCTGATTAATACACGGAATAGTAGGATCGATGGCAGTAAGGTATTTTTAGATATCCAGCGGAAGCTTTTACACACACACAGGAGCACGAACGCTGTCTACTTCCTCAAGACAGCGGAAGTTAACACCGGTAGTAAGCTTTCACGTACAGGCGCACGAACTTCCTCAAGACAGCGGAAGTGAACACCGATTGTGAGCTTTCACACAGGCGCACGAACGCATGAAACCAAACCTAGCCTGGTTAAGGCCACCACCTTAATCAGTGTGAAGCGTCAACTCTTAAACTAGTAGCCACACCCAGCTGCTGTAATAGCGGCGACAGCATCAGCAGCGACAATAACAACAGCACCATCATAAACAGCCAGAGCAGTAGCACCACAAACAGTGAGAGCAGTAGCACCAGAAGCGACAGAAGCAGCATCAACAGCAATAGCAGTGGCCCCAACGACACTAGCACCAACAACAGCAACAACAGTAGCCCTAGCAACGACAGCAACACCAACCACAGCAATAGCAGTAGCTCCAGCGACAGCAGCACAACAGCATCAGTCAGATGAAATTGCAGCTCTGGAAAATATATAAAGAATTTAACTGCCCGTATCAATTCAGACGCCTAAATTATTGGCAACGCCTTAAGAGCACCAAATTGTACTCCCTGAAGCGAGGCGAGACGGAAGCATTGTAATCTACACCTGGAAAATGCCGGAGGAACTGGTTCCAGTCGTGTTGCTCTTGACCAGAGCTAAAGGCAAAACAGACGATGGCAAATACCAACAATGAAACACAGAGTTCAGTAGATACACTAAGAAACAGCTATGAGTTCTCTCTCTCTCTCTCTCTCTCTCTCTCTCTCTCTCTCTCTCTCTCTCTCTCTCTCTCTCTCTCTCTCTCTCTCTCTCTCTCTCTCTCTCTTTAGCATTATTTTTATTTATAAGAGGAGTTACCAGTACTTTCGTTCTTCAGGGGAAAAACTGTAAGTTCCTCCAGGGAATTCCTGATTAGTTATGTTGGAAACTTTTGACCCCTTCCATGGGGCACTAACAACCTGATTAAGCAAGCCATCTAAAAGGAGGCCTGGTCTGAGATCGGATCGCGGGAGCTATGGCCATAGGAACCATCAACAGGCAAAACGACAAGTTAATCGCACCAATTTGCCCTAACCAACTCGAAGCCTCGTCACGGCACCTGAACATCATTAGTACCATACGCAATACATTAGTACCAGCGGCCACCACCAGCTGATGTCCTCCGCCACTACTACCACTTCTGTCACCACCATTGCCGCCGCTTCAGCATCCACCACAGCCACCTCCCTCGCTACCACAGCCCAATAACAGCAGCAGCTCCCACCGCCGAAACTACCAGCAGTAACCTTGTGTGTCAGTGAGAGTTTTCTCCGATCCCAGAGGCCATGGTCATCTCTCCCGTTGTGACCACACGTAGCTTAGCTGGAGGGATGGATGGTTGGGCGAGTGGATGCATGGGTGGGTGGATGAATAGGTAGGTGGATGAATGAGCGGGTGAATGAATGGAATGAGTAGATGGACGACTGAATGAGCAGGAGGGTAGATAGCTGAATCGGTTTGCGGGTTGGATGGGTGGATTGATTCTTGAGTGGATGGAACCTGCAATTAATATAGGCAATATGTGGTGATGGAAAAGAGGAAGGGATCGGGGAATAGAGTGGAGAAGGAGAGAGAAAGGAAAAAATTAATTTAGTGTGAAACACGTAGATGAAGGTAGAAAGTTGAGGAGGTGAAGGAGGGGGAGAGGGGGCAAGGAAACACGTAGATGAAGGTAAAAAGTTGAGGAGGTGAAGGAAGGAAGGAAGGAAGGAGGGGGAGAGGCAAGGAAACACGTAGATAAGGTCATGGGAATTAAGCCACAGGAACAACCGGAAAAACACTCATACCAGACACATAAAAATAGTTAACCCTCAGCTCTCGTTCCTACATGATAATCAGGTACCGTGAGATTAAGCAGGACAACAAAAATCAAGCAGGTCAGAAGCATGGGCCAACATTCTGATGACAGCCACGTATTAACAGGGTTGATAAAACGGTTCATATTACAGAGACTGGGAAGGAAATATTATTATTATTAATATTATTATTATTATAATCGTGGGGGAGCTCTAAGCCCGTAGGATTACACAGCGCATGTGGGGGGTGAAAGGTATTCAGGCTTAATTCAGAGAACTGGAGTACAGATCCAATTCCCTCGATCAAGACCCCCTCACCAGAGTCAAATAACCTCACTTGAGGGGTGGGAAGGAAATAAGTGTCTCTTGGCTTGTCATTGTCGCGGATGATAGCCAAACTGCTTGGCTACATTAATCTATTATCTGTCCTGTAAATATTGCATCTAGGCTGTTGTTATTACATCTGTCCTCTTCCTATGTTGTTATTGTACTTGTTCTTTCAAGCTTCTGCTGCTCTCACACTTATCGTACTGTTCTTATTTATGCGTTGTGACTATCTTTGCTTTTTCTTTCCTCCCTCTGTCTGGGTGTGACCTTGCGAGTTACCTCCAGAAGAGGTTAGGTGTCTAGCTGAGAAGTGAGCAAGTACTCAGTGCCCTCCTGACCGTCCCACAGAACAGGTGTTGTGTTCCATGTCCTGTGTCCAGCTTCAGGACTGAGCCCCAGATCCACTCCGTTTACTGGTTCTCTCACCTTCACTACCGACCTACCTTGCCGAGCATATACCTATGAGAACTCTCTCAGGACTTCTCTCGTTCCATCCTTTTATCATCCGGTACAATAGGATTTCCAGGATTTTCCACAATCATCCTATTTCGCCTCAAAGTGACAGAAGGATAATAGAAAAAATCATCCATCCAGTGGGACACTGGGAAAGCTGGCTCTCCTACCTTGGAGGAGGAGGCCGCTTGTGGTGTCTGACTCTCTCGTTCACTCTCCTTCGTCGTCCCGAAATTTGTATCTATATTTTGTGCTTAATAAAAGACATTTTGCCATCACCTAGCTTCATTCGCTGTTTGGATAATTGTTCATTTATAGTTGATTTAAAAGCTCTTATCATTAGTGAATCCAATCCGTTAAAATATCAGACGGCGCTGGACGATCCCATTTTAATCCCACTCTGCCTCTTATTAAAATTCGACATTATTTTGTTACATAGAAAACATTAAGATTAGACAATATTATTTTCATAACGAGTCTTTTAAAATAGTTGAAGCAGATTCACACACACCTGACAGTAGTGACGACAAAAATCTTCGTCAGGAAACACGTCAAAACAAGATTACGCAAGTAACATCACGACATTGTTCGTTATAGAGAAACTTGGGCCACGAGGAGTCATCTTCAGTGCAAGAACGTCGTCTAGGCGACACGAAAACGAGATTACTTCCTCTACATTGTAGATGAGTTTATATTGGCAGCTTGTGTTCTGTTGTAACTCGGGGGGGGGGAAAACGAAGTTTGAAAAGAGACAAATTTAATATTAGTGTAGATACGACGGCAGTTTATACGACAGGTACTTCTTTACACGACGAAGCAAGGCCACGACGCAACCTACGTTCATTAATGTCGTTCTAGAAATTCGTGAACACTTAAACGCTGTAGACACAAGTCTATGAATAAGCTTTCCATTGTTGCTTTCATCTGGCAGCGTCCTTGTATTTGCAGTGAATAAGCTTGTAGGAAGGTCTTCAGTGTTATAAAGGAAAGAGAAGCTCTTCACCTGAATCTCTGGAGTGTTTTGTGTGCCTGGGAAGATCACCATCACACCTTCACCTCTGCCATCACAAAACTTTTATCGTATATTTGAACGATTATAAACAAATTAATGTCTTACGTGAGCGTGAATGCAGGAAAAAATTACATGAAGAACCATTACCTCAGTTTAAGTATAAGTGTACAAATTAAGTACAGATTATTCATAAGTATACGAGCAGATTTCACAGTCCTATTTGTATCCCAAAAATAATACGTATTAAGCGAAATATACATATATTTTCTTCAGTATTTCCTTGAACCAAATAATTAAATCCTAAAGGATAATTTGTCCTTGGATAATGATATAATTTAGTGTATTTTTTCAAAGTTGGTTACCAGAGGACTCCAAGCCAGTCGTCAGGACCCCCGAGTTCCTTCTCAACCTTCCTGTCGTCACTTACATGGTCATGGTAATTGACTGTCTTCTGACCACTCACTGCTGACCTGCTGGCCTTAGCAAGACAGTGATACCAGAAATCAGTCTGGTGATACTTTCGGCAACCGGCTGGTGGTGCATCCGGCAACCGGCTGGTGGTGCATCCAGTAACCGGCTGGTGGTGCTACGGTTATACTGGAACATCTTGTAGCAACCTACAGTAGGTCGATGAGGTGTTTAATGTTAATTCTAAGATAATAGTTTATATGAAGTCAGTATATAAGAAACAAGCAGCGGTGAGTAGCAGCAGCCATAAAACATCAGCTTCAAAAATTAAATAAGCGTCTCGTAAATGGAACCTAGAAATGCAAATATAAAACTATTTTTATAATATAAGGAAAACTGGGACGTGATCCACCTGAGATTTTGCCAAATGTGTTCATTGTGGCCCATAGAAAACGGCGTTGGAGGCCTATAAAAACTAGTTTTCCATGACCGAGAGAGAGCTGCTGCCAGCACACTAAGCCGGGTAAAAGACGCCTAATATAGCGTTATAATTCTAGATTGTTTAATAAGTACAAATTTGCTTGTTTGGAAACATCAGAATCCAGTTATAGAGCTTTCTCTAACAAGTAAAAAGTGTCTTTTACTTGCGTACTTTCTGATTTGGAAATGTTGGATATTATCTGAAAATCCAGGAACATTACTTCAGTTATAATACCTATATGCCAGCATAAATATACCAGCAAATGGGAAAAACTTCCTGTAGAAATACAGTATATTTGATAGCCGTTGCATCAAAATCCATCCTGAAGGTCATACTGCATTTCACATACTGGCAAGTAACGCTTTAATCCGAACATAAATGTATAAAGTGGCGGCTAGAGGTCATTAAGAAGTTTTCATTTCAGTGAAGGCACGCCACCGCCAGTTGCAAGTAGCCCACATTTTTGTGACAATCTCCCATTGATTTCCGTAAACAGGTCAGTAGTCCACGGTGTTGGTCTTCCCCTCCCGTCCACACTCGTCCACCTGCCTACCTCATTGTCAAGCTTATAATTATTTTGTAAGTTAATACACATGATTATCGTGTATATAGCTGTTCTTAACTCGTTGAGAATATTGCATTTCCATAGTCTGTGATATTCAGCGTGTGAAACTTTTAAAATTGGCTGATGTTTGCGTGTGTGAGGTGAGAATTAATCTGCTCTGGCTATATACCATTAATTCCAATCTGAATACTGAAGTCACTTCAGGGTGGAAACGTTACTGCTGCCAAGTAACAGCAGATGTCAATTGTTGACGTCATACAGATAAAAGAAACGGATATTGCCTGAGGGTTATCGAGGGATTGGACAGGAATCGACTGACCTGGTGAGTGCCCAGGGTCAAGCAAGGCGTATCTAGGACAAGTAGCAGTCAGTGTGGCATCGATCAGCACCACGGTGGCTCTCCTGATAAATGCACCGTGTTATGAGAACTCATCTGGGTCCATTTAACGCGGATATAAATCATTGAATGAGTGCAGGAGTGTCACTGTATGACGAGACGCATTATTAACAAGTTTCATTGTATACATCAGTATGGTACCGACTTTAAGGTATAACTCTTAAAACCCTACAACCTATAATCATCTAGCAGCCAGAAAGGTTTATTTGTCATCGTACACGACTAGTAACAGTGAAGACGTATTATGCTCGGCTTCACCAGCCCTGACACCCGTGTTATTAATTATACCTCTTTCATCAGGCTATAACATTCAGTCGGTTTTACCTAACGGAAGATATTCACCAAGCAAACTTCATCCAGAGGTGATCACACACTAGCCTATCGCTCAGAAAATCAGTCTCATCTGCGAACCATTTTCATAAAGTGACATTCACTGAAGATCTCATTCATCCTTCTACGTCTGGTCAATATACATGTATATACATTTCTTCCTTTCACCTGCATCAGATTAGCTGAGCCGTGAATGGAGCTCATAATTGTAGTACAAGGATAGGATACTCATAATTAGCAACAGATCTCATTACCTCTTAATATCAGTGTAGCGGCATAATAGATTAAACTCATTAATTGAGGTGCTTATTAACGCCTTCACCTCAGTAAGACGGACTTGTGATTCTACGACAGCCAGACTGCAGCTGCGAACCTCAATCACTTCATTGATTATTTCACCTTAATATTTATATCGCATTTGAACCACCAAAAATCAGCACAAATATTTACACTTCGCTAAGGTATCTACAATACAGAGTCATAGAGGAAGTCGTAACATAGGTAGCTTGAGGTCCTGTAGGACGGCAGGATAAGTGTTGGGATAGTAGCAGCAGTGGGAGGCGTCTTGGTCAGTCACGCAACCCTTGACCTATATAAGACTTGGGGATAGTGGCGCTAGTCATTCATGTCACTGCTGCCCCAGGCAACGGTGCTTCTCTCATCTTCCAAGACCACAACCTGTCCCTGTCCAGGCCTTAGCCTGGCAGCGCTCTTCTTACATCACTTCGTTCATATTAGCGACATTAAGTTTCTCCTGAACAGTACAAGCAGTGCCTTTAATAAATTATATTTCTCTACAAGCAAAGGGGAACTAATAATTCTTAAGTTAGCAAGAGTGCAAAATTTCTATCGGTATACTCAAAGAATAATTTTTTACAATTAAAAAAAGCTGACTTTTGGAAACTGAAATATCAGCATCATTGTGAATTCCGACCTGTATTTTCATGGCTAGGCGAAAGTACTCAAGTGGGAAAGTTGAGTTAGACTTTACGAACCCTGAAGATCTCTCTCACTAGAAGTACTACTCACAGCATCGTGTCTGGATTACCCACAAGATATATATTTCAAGAATATTCGACACTGATAAACTCGGACAATACTTTTATTTCGAGTATTTATTCCTAAGCTATTACATCATTTTTATATACTCTGTTTATAGAGTTAAGTCTACGCTAGATCTCTCTACATGACCTTTGTGGAGCAGGGTTTGATTTCAGTCCTCAGAAGACATCGTATCCCCGGGTCCTCCGTTCCTTCAGCTGGCAAAAACCAGGTATACAGGTGGGCACCTCCCACACCGTCCCCCGGCTATCACCTCCATCACTACGCAAGACTTAGGTGGGAGGGAGCGAGGTGTGTTGAAGCAGAGGCTCTCAGTGCAACGTTTGCCCCCACGGCCAGGGGTTGTGGCTGTGTCTGGGCCACTCCACGTTTGTCTGCCACTAACGTTACCACCACTCAAGGACTACATCAGTGATCGTTAACGTTTAGCGCTCATGACTGTCAGGGACAGTGTTAACGTTTGGTGAAGTCTGACGTTTCCACCTCTCAAGGACAGCTCGAACGTTTGTTGGGAACGTTTCCACCTCTCATGGCCTACAGCACACCACGAACAACTGTGCCATACTCGTGTTCCATAGTTTGTGTGATCAACTACGGTGTATGTGATACTGTGTGAACTATTGAACATTGTTAAAAAAAGTTATATTTATTTTTGAAAACCAAAGATTAGCCTGTAATTACTACTTAACTGTCGAAGGGATCGCCAGTTTCTTAACTGTTAATTCTATTTTACATAGCACCTTGATAGTACAAATTTCATGGGCAATTAACGAAGTACAGAGAGACGAAAGTGCGGTACCTTGCTGCTCGTTGCAGTGTTGGTATTGCAACTCATCCACATTACCAGGGTCGGGTCAGGAGGCACACACATTTTTTGTCCCCACTGTAAAGTCGCATTAACAACACTCAAGACCTGAGAGTACCAATCGGAATTGACAAAGGAGTGAGTACTAAGGGTAGGACTCCTTTACATTCACTTCCTTCGTCTCGTGCTTCAAGATGGTGCTGCAGAATCTTAAGTTGTACCGCCTCCAGAGGCTCAACACCTTCCAGCGTCTGAACTTCATGGCCATCCAGGACCCCATCCCAGAACACAAAGAAAGGTAAGTGACATGAATTTCCCCCCGTGTTCCCTCGATATTGTAATACCAAGGAAAACTCTAGTAATGTGTAAACTTTTGACTGGCTTCTACCTCTTGAATTCCTCTACAGTGGCACAAGACATCGGTATTAAATTGGCTCGTATAAGTTTTAGATTACTCTGCAGCCTACCTGTTCTTGAATTCCTTTGCAACTAGTAGGGAAATCAGTGTAGTTTAGCTCCTGTCTTATTGTTAATTTCACTGACCAACCTTATAAGAACATAAGAACATAAGAACGAAGGAACACTGCAGAAGGCCTACTGGCCCATGCGAGGCAGGTCCAAGTCCCTACCGGCTTAAGCCAATGCACCCAACCTAGTCAGGTCAGGTCACACTGACTTAAGGGAGGAACACGGCAACCGACCTGTTAGCACAAGCTATCAGGTCTAACTCACACCCACCCACATCTACTCATGTATTTATCCAACCTATTTTTAAAGCTACACAACGTTCTGGCCTCTATAACGGTACTTGGGAGTTTGTTCCACTCATCCACAACTCTATTACCAAACCAGTACTTTCCTATATCCCTCCTGAATCTGAATTTTTCCAACTTAAAACCATTGCTGCGAGTCCTGTCTAGGCTAGATATTTTCAGCACACTATTTACATCCCCTTTATTTATTCCTGTCTTCCACTTATAAACCTCAATCATATCCCCCCTAATTCTACGTCTTTCTAGAGAGTGCAGTTTCAGGGCCCTTAGTCTATCCTCATAGGGAAGGTTTCTGATACATGGGATCATCTTTGTCATCCTCCTTTGTACATTTTCCAGAGAATTTATATCCATTCTGTAATACGGTGACCAAAACTGTGCAGCATAATCTAAATGAGGCCTAACCAAGGATGTATAGAGTTGAAGAACAACCTGAGGACTCCTATTATTTATGCTTCTTGATATGAAGCCAAGGATTCTATTAGCTTTATTGCGAACACTTATGCACTGTTGTCTTGGTTTCAGATTACTGCTAACCAGAACTCCTAAATCTTTTTCGCAATCCGTAATATTAAGATCTACATTATTTAGTTTATATGTTACGTAGATTGAGAGAATAAACACTTGTTCTCGTTTATTATAAACTCGTTAACAGAGTTTTTCTTCTGCAATAACTCTTCAACAAGTATTTACGGAGGAAAATAAAATACAGAAGATTATTTTCTTAATGAAACTACAAGTTTACATGAAGTATATATTGTGCGGGGAGACAATATTTTAAAATATGGGGCAGCGCTGCACCCGTAGGGGCAATGCGGCGCCTGTGGGAATAACGAGAGGTCCATCAGTTTTGACTCGAGAAAGAAGTCAGCTCGGATTCCTTGGATCGAGAGCCTTTCACTAGGCTCAAGGCCTCGCCCAGTGAAGGGGCGTAGACAATGTTTGCCTGGGAGGGGAGGGGACTCTTGTTTACAAACAATACTTGATCTTGTGTGTGTGGGTGTTAGTCACAGTTATCAGCAACCTTGCAACACCATAAAAATACATTCCCGTCTTTAATTGGATGCAACAATGGAGAATTTTAAAACTATGTGTGGTTTAAAACTGACATAAGAAAGGAGGAACACTGCAGCAGACCTAGTGGCCCATACTAGGCAGGTCTCTCAAACCTAAACCCACTAACAAAAATATTTGCCCAACAGCTGCCAGTTGCTATGTTTAGTGTGTAAAAAAATAGGTCAATACAATGAAAAATAGTTTTCGATTGTGATTGAATACAGAATAAATTTGTAAGGAGTGAAGATTAGTTATAGGCTGGAGTTAGTCAAGGTTTCTGCAATTGCTTTTAGTTTTAAGCCTCAAGAAAACATCAGCTATATAATAATTTTGTGATGGAGTATTTCAAATGTCTGGTGAAATTTGGAGTTTATCATTACTTTCCCTTTACAGTTTATTTTCATGTGTCATTTGTTTGGTGTCATGATGGAGGGCTGTTGTGTTCTTATATATTACGTGAACACACCTGGTAACTGAATGGTGAAGGAATCTTTGTACGAGTAATTGAATCTTCCATCCCTCGGATCAAATCTTAATTACTTCCCGTTCCTCAGGTGCTGTATGACCCCCTTACGTGTTTAACGCTTCACCATTATTATAAGCTAGATGACACACACAACGGAATCTTGGCGATAATGTATTCTGATCTTACCATAGGCAATAAGTGTATCAGCATATTAAAACAGCCCGGTTGATCAGGCCAGCAACCAGGAGGCCTGGTCTGGGACCGGGCCGCGGGGGCAGTGGTCCCTGAAATAGTCTTCAGACTTCAGGTAACCTTCAGGATGAGAAATTCAGGACAGTTACGCTTGAGAAAGTTTTATTTCGATGTGGTAGCAGATCCTCTAGTGATAACTTTTACCGTCATTATTATTTATTATTATAAGCATGGGGAAGCATTAAACCCGTAGGATTATACAGCGCCTGTGGTGGGGTGGATGGAAAGTATTTCAGGCTTAATTCAGGGAACTGGAGCACAGATCCAATTCCCTAGATCAAGAGCCCCTCGCCAGCCTCAAGGAACCTTCCTTGAGGGGACTTTTACCGTCAGTAACTTTATGCATTAACTTTTGTTCATCTTTAACTAAATATTTAGCGGAGTGTTACGAGGCTCATAGTGAAAGTCAATACATTGAGAAAAACTCTCACTTGCCTTTATTATTATAGCCTTTATCTCCTTCCTCCATCACTGAAATTGACTAACCAACTTAATACTATGTATCAGTAATTTTCCATTGTTGACATCTCACCCCAGTCGTTGAGAATTTCCCAAGAGAGTGATAATTAGGTCGTGTCAACACCCACCTCTCCTCACCCTGCAGCTGTTTACACTATAAATACTTCTCTGATTTAAGGTTCGTTTTAAATATAACACATTTTAATATTAGGACGTTGCTGTTGCTCAACAAGACTGTATATATCCCAGCTAAGTAATTGCTGTAGTCTAGCATATCAGTATCCAGCTTCTCATTTCACTACCCAGCGTCAGTATCTTAGTTTCCTCAAACTGTACAAATGATACTTTGTTTAGGTTAGGTTATATTAACTTATAAAAACCATGAAAACCAGCAAGCACATTTAACATGGCGGCTGTGGCACGTTTGGCGCTGCGTCGGCTGAGTGTAGGCAAGAAACTCTATTAAATCTGCACGATTATCACTGGATGAACATGCATGTGTTGCACTGTCAACGTCACTTAACACATTGTACATGAATGGTATATAATACCGACGAGATGAAGAATTAGACACGTGTGCAACATCTGGGTATCTTTATTTGTAGACGTTTCACCATCCAGTGGCTTTATTTGTACGATACAAGAACATAATGTGAAAATTGTAGAATTATATACAAAAGATGAGGTAATTCTCTCGGCTGAGGGACTGATTACCTCATCTTTTGTATATAGTTCTACATTCTTCACATTATGTTCATGTATTGATAAAGCCACTGGATGGCGAAATGTCTACAAATAAAGATACCCAGATGTTTCACATGTATTTAATTCTTCAACGTCACTCAACACATTCTTCACGTCCTCATTACAACTAATCATCTAGGGTAACATCGCTACAGTCACCTCAGTTATTTCACGTTTGTGATTACCATCACGTTTTTTCCTGCCCTTCCATTTAAACATTTGTTCCTGACTCGGGTTTTTAGATTACTATCGGTAAAGATTAATGGTTGTTTGCGTCATGTGCTGTGCTGTATCCAGTCTTGAAATTGTGTATGGAGGTCGCCCGTACTTTCTCATTAAGTTCATTCTTATGACTAAGCCTCTCCAGGGAGGTTCCTTGATGCCGGTGAGAGGCTCGTAATACAAGGAATTGAACCTGCCTTTCCCTTCCTTGGATCGAACCTGAATGTCTCCCATTCCACCCCCCTGGCGCTATATGACCCCTACGGGTTTAGTGCTTCCCCATATGCTGTAAAAAAATCATAACCCTTAGGCTAAAGAAATAGTTCGTATTGTCCTCATGTCTCCTGTGCATCTAGCTTCCAGTAGTGTCCCTTTAGCCCCTGTTCGCACCTTTTCATTCACGTTAGCAATTCTCTAATTATTTTATACGACGGATTAATGTCTGTCTTGTCTGAGTCTGCTGTCTTCTAAAATCGCAAGATATCTCGTAGTTTAGCTGTCTCAGCTCTGAGCCTAGTCTGTATGGACATCACGGAACTGTCTTGAGGCACTGATCTTATGTGGGCTTTATGCAGACGTGGCACATATGTATATAATACTTTTGATATAAGGAGCATTGTTTAGGGCCTGGAGTCAGTTCTAAGATATGCTGCAAAGACTGTGGTTTATGCACATCTCAAGCAAAATATTCCCTGTGATATTTACTCCGATATCCTCCTAAATGGGCACTTGCCTTTTCTGTCCGCCAAGGCTGTACAGCCTCTGCTCTTTTCCAGTCTCTATTCTAGTTTTTCCTCATTGAATCATCGGCAAACAGATGTGTCGGAGTCATTCCCTAGTTGTATGTCATTCACACACATGTATATATATTATATATATATGTCGTGTCGAATAGGTAAAATTTGCTATTTTGGCTTAAATAGCAACGCTCTTCTTGCCGAATAAGGCAAGCTAAAATTTGTGTATGCAATAATTTCACAAAAATCACTCTGAACCTAACGAAAAAAATATATTTCATTGTGTTTGTTTATTATTAAGTTATTGTAAACTTATCTAAAATATATTTAGTTGGATTAGGCTAAATTAAATTGTGCTTGTTATAAGGTTCGGTAAGTTTTCTATTTTTTTTGTACAAAATTATTATTTTTTATATTAACATAAGTGAAAAAATATATCTAAATGCATAAGAGAAAATTTTAGAAAGGATTTAATTTTAAACGAGTTCTTGCTAATTGATCAGTCTTACCTATTCGGCACATATATATATATATATATATATATATATATATATATATATATATATATATATATATATATATATATATATATATATATATATATAATATATATATATATATATATATATATATATATATATATATATATATATATATATATATATATATATATATATATATATAAACACTGATCTCTGGCTGAAGGAGACTCGAACCTACGATCCTTAGGTTCGTAGGTTCGAGTCTCCTTCAGCCAGAGATCAGTGTTTGTGTATATTTCGCATGCTCTCGCGAATTCCTTGCATATATATATATATATATATATATATATATATATATATATATATATATATATATATATATATATATATATATATATATATATATATATATATATATATATATATCTCATCCCTTACTATCAGTCATATTCCTTATTACCACTTATCCATTGTACGCACTACTTTTTTTTATTTCTGCCTGCTCTGCTAGTTTGAGCATGGGCAGAAAGAGGAGCATGAGCAGAGAAGCAGAAACATGATCAGAAACACAAGCAGGAGCAAGAACAAATACATGAGCAGAAGCAGGAGTAGACGCACCCTTGCCAGCGAGGAAGTGACAGATGTTCCTCAGCAGCCTACTTACCTTTCTCTTGCTTTATCTTCATTACTGCCATGATTTCTGGTGGCAGGTTTTTTGAAGTAGATTTACCTTCCCTGAATTTGTATTTACTTTGACGCATCGCTTCCTGTCTTTATTTATCCATCAACTTTCTGATAATGTTCTCTAACATTTGGAAAGTGCACATAAAAATGAAGCTGACTTGCATTTTCGTGTCGCTTGTCTATCCCATTTGTTACATATTGGGACTAACATTGCAGTTTTATGGTCGGCCAGTGTCTGTCCTGTTGCTAGGGAATAGTTAGATCTTCGCTATAGGTTCGCATGGTGGTTTTGCCCCTCCTCCCTAAGACTCATGGATATCCCTTGTGACTTCCGTGGCGTTCAGCTCCTTCAGTAGGCTCGTTCATCACTTCTTTCTCTGTTAGGTAAAAGAACACAGATGCAACTAATCCGTGTCCTTTTCCTTAACATTCTGTTGGTAATTCTACCGTTATTACCTCTTTCTTTGATATTTCATGTCCAGTATCTGTTGCTCTGCCTCTTTCTTCCCATACTGGTGCTGCTTGTTAAAGTGTTCTCACACATAAAGAATTTCTTCGTGTTTACCCAGCTTTGGAGTCGCGGTATTCCTCGTTCTTATTCATTGTGAGGTTCCGTGAGGTTTAGCCCTCCAGAGGGCTCTGTCTATGCCTTTCTAGGCATATAGACGTGCAAGTGAAATATAGTAGTTGAACAAAGGACTACAAAGAAGTTGGCGTGAGCTCGTTATTTTTGTTTTCCGTTACTGTGTCAACGTCCCACAGGATTACTTACGGTGCTCTCATTTTATGCACTGCTAATTGTTAGTGATGTCGCTGGTCGGCGCATGTGTTGACTTCAAAGTGACAAGACCACATTGAACAAATGTGACACTACCTATGACTGCTGCACCTCTCCTGCCAACGGTTTATAAGCTCCTTCTCCGCACGTATGCCGTATTCTATTCAAGATTGATGGACTGAACACATCGACTCAAGGTTGAGGGACTGATTACCTCATTCTCCTCCTGTTCTTCAAGATTCTCCTTTGTATGGACTGATGAAGCCACTGTGTGGCGAAACGTTTCCTCAAAAAAGGATACCCAAGAGTTGCACATGTGTCTAATTTATCAAGACCAAAAGGACTGGTGTTCGAGCCACGAGCTGGGTAAGATGTGTGAACAAGCGTAGTACGACCCTCGATAGTCTGGTTAGGCACGAGAAACCCCAGATTCGGCGATGATCATCTTCATTACCACCATTATTATCATTATTATCATGTAAATAACAGTATCTCTTGTTGTGATGAATGGTTTGAAAAACCGACAAGTTGAAGATTGAGACACTTATGCAGCATATGGGAATCTTTATTCAGGAAACGTTTCGCCACACAGTGGCTTCATCAGTCCAATACAAAGAGGAAGGCGTAAGGAGAGGAGGAGAATGAGGTAATCAGTCCCTCAACCTGGAGTCGATGTGTTCAGTCCATCAATCTTGTAGAATGTACATTCTACAAGATTGATGGACTGAACACATCGACTCCAGGTTGAGGGACTGATTACCTCATTCTCCTCCTCTCCTTACGCCTTCCTCTTTGTATTGGACTGATGAAGCCACTGTGTGGCGAAACGTTTCCTGAATAAAGATTCCCATATGCTGCATAAGTGTCTCAATCTTCAGTATCTCTTGTTACGTACAAGCTACAGAGACAATTAGTATTGAGGTACAAGTGCTGGTGGGGTTGACTTGTTATTTGTTGAAGAGAAGTGGTATAAAATTCCGACATAAGGAGACCAAGACAAATGAAGTGTAATGTGATCTTGTAACAACGTTTCGCCCATGCAGTTGGCGAATGATCACCTTACACTGCGCTTGTTATTATTTCTATAGTCATTTCAATTCTTGAATGAACTGAGTTTTTTTCGCACGTATTTCGAAAAGTAGCGCTGTGATGCGGGAGAAAGGCTCTACACTCCCTCTAACCTGATTACCCCCCCCCCACACACACCACCCTGTCAGTTCCCCCTCCCTCCCCGAGGGCTCTTCATGACCCATACGGGTTTAGCACTTCCCGTGGACTCATAGTTTCTTAACACAGTAAGTACCACTGTTGTTACTCTTATATTTTCCTCGACACGCTGGAAAATGCTGAGGTCAAGACCAACAGCTTTTTGAAGTCTGTGTGTGTAGGTTCCTTGATGTTGGTGAGGGGCTCTTGATTTAGGGAATTGGATCTGTGCTCCAGTTCCCCAAATTAAGCCTGAATGCCTTCCACATCCCCCCACAGGCGCTGTATAATCCTCCTGGTTTAGCGCTTCCCCCTTGATTATAATAATAATAATGTGTGTGTAGGTTCCGTGTGTACAATTACGTGCGTGTATGTTTGGCGTGTGTATTTACGTGTGTGTGCACGTTTGATTTTTTTTTTCTGCTGGGCGGCTTAAGTCTGCTTTTGTTACTACCCACAGAGTGTTTATTTGTCTGCTTGTCTATGTCAGGCTGCTGCTCTTCACCCCTTGTGTTTTATTGTTTACATTACAAGAAGTTTGTAATAGACCACCCTTTGTGTATGTTAATTACCAATTGTCATAGGCACTTGTCGATAGAGACTAGGCCTGTTGATTGTAGTTTGTGGTGTGTATGTGTGTGTGTGTGGGGGACCTTGACGTTGATGAGGGGGCTCTTGATCTAGGGAATTGGATCTGTGCTCCAGGTCCCTGAATTAAGCCTGAATACCTTCCATCCCTTCCCCATAGGCGCTGTATAATCCTACGGGTTTAGAGCTTCCCCATGTTTATAATAATTTTACTAGGCTGACAGCTTGTTCGTTGTCAACACTCGTTGCTGACAGCTTGTTCGTTGTCAACACTCGTTGCTGACAGCTTGTTCGTTAATACTCGTTGCTGACTGCTTGTTCGTTGTTAACACTCGTTACTGACAGCTTGTTCGTTAACACTCGTTGACTGCTTGTTCGTTGTTAACACTCGTTACTGACAGCTTGTTCGTTAACACTCGTTGCTAACAGCTTGTTCGTTGTTAACACTCCTTGCTGACAGCTTGTTCGTTGTTAACACTCGCTACTGACAGCTTGTTCGCTGTTAACACTCGTTACTGACAGTTTGTTCGTTGTTAACACTCGTTGCTGACAGCTCGTTCGTTAACATTCGTTGCTAACAGCTTATTCGTTAACACTCGTTGCTAACAGCTTGTTCGTTGTTAACACTCGTTGCTGAAACACCGTCTCTCCACCACGAATATAAAATAATAAAAAAATTTACATTTGCCTTAATGCTATGATGATTAGGATTGATAGTGAACAGTGAGATGAAGAGAGAGAGAGAGAGAGAGAGAGAGAGAGAGAGAGAGAGAGAGAGAGAGAGAGAATTTTCATAAGTGTGAAGTATACCAGTGAAGGGGGCCGAGGACCCCTGCTGGCACGAGCCCCATCAAGTACCCAGGCAGGCGCCATGCTGAACGAGAAAGTGGCAGTTTGTGCGTAAAGGTCAGACTAACGGCGGCTTGGCAGTGCTTGTGTACCCACTATCATATACCATAACCACTACCCCTGTAATTACTTCCACTACCGCCCACCTATCCACTGACCCACCCACATATTCACCCCTCTCTACCACCCCCAGCCAACCACCATACCCTCTAACCTCGTCCAACAAGTCACCACACTACACACCAATATCATCTCCCACTACTCACCACAACAATGGAACTCGCTGCTAGCAGACAACAGCACTCGTAGTGTTTTAGGCACGCATAACTGAAGTTCTTATAACGATAGTTTACCGTCCAACAGTAAATATATCAAACATCCTAGTAATCACCCACAAAATTTTAAGTGGTAGCTTTGTATATCTGTAATTAGTGTGAAATCTGTGGTGAGTAGGTTGTACATGTTAGGAACAGTAGTGGCTATGGAACTGATTTTTGGAGACGGGGGAGATGGGGAGATTACGATCTCTAGTTATCCTCGCCTATCTTTCAGATGCTCGTTAATCCACTGGATGGCTCTTCATTTTTAGCTGTGCTAGTTATTCTAGTTTGTCCACTATGGCTGGACTGTGTTAAATTCTTTCTTGTAGTCCAGGGAGATGTAGTCTCTCTCTCTTTCTCTTAGTAAAGTCCGTCATAAAGGTACAATTGGTTCATCAGACAGAATTTTTGCCCCTGACTCTGTGTTGTATTTCCCTAATAACATTCTTCTCCAGGTTGTGCAGTATCCCCCTGACAGTATACACGTTAGTTATACCAACCTGTGGTTTACCACCTCCTGTCTGTCCCCTTCTGAAATATAGAAATTACATTAGTCAGCTTCCAGGTACCCAGGAGCTGTCTCCCTCCGCAATCAACAAGTTGAAATTAAATCACAGAACGGCTGCGGTTTGAATCCATGGGAGATGAGTCCTGAAACTCATAGGCCAGTGCGTTAGCCACTGGACTAACACACTGCCCTGTGAGCTGTATGGCTCGCCTGCCACGAGTTCGAGTCCCACGCGTTGTGATTCGTTTGCAATCGTGTAATTACGGTTTCGTAAGACTAGATGTATTATTTCTGTAGGCTTGCACAGTAGTTCCGCTCCTTCCCTTTGTACCCTTCGGAATTGCTTTCGTTGCGTCTGGTTCCTTTAGCATAGTCTTCTTTTTCCTAATTTGTTTTGCGTCTGGTTTATTGTGTAATTGATTGCTCTTGGCTCTCACGTTGCTTGGTATCATTTTATTGTTCCTCAGTGGTAGTACTTCCTCTGTACTCAGTTCGTAATCACACTTCTTTCTCATCTACTCTGAGTGCTCTGTCTTCACTCCTCACCTGCTCCCGTAAGTTTTCATTTTGTGGCTATGAATCGCGTTTGTTTATATTTTTAGCCTTTTCTGCTATATCATTTTAGAGTAATATACAGTGTCTCACCTAGGTGTTTGCAGGAGTTGATTCATAGCTCATGGGCTCCCACCTCATAGTTCGTATCGGCCGGTTTAACTGATTCCTGACCTCCTGGGACCTATGACCCCTACTCTTCAAAATATGTATGGTGTCTCCTATCCACCTCTATTGCACTCCACTTACCATCCTGAGACCAAAAAAGGCATCGTGACGTCCTAGTGATTCATCTGTTATTTTTAGTTGTGTGTGGCAGAAGGGAGGTGTGTGTGTGTGTGTGTGGACGTGCTGCGGTGTACGGAAAACATGAACCAAGACACGTCGAGGCACATGAAGGAAATGACACAAGCAACGGAGTATAATACATGTATATGCAATTATATCCCCGCAAACAGCCATTTGGCTACGTGGAATCAAGAAAGAAAACATCGATCACCAGAGTAAAAGCAACGTTGACGAGTCGTGAATTTATAGTAACCCGGATCGAATCTCCTTTCGGGTTTGGGATTCCATTTTATAGGATTGTAGCTTCGGGTTTAGGATTCCATTTTATAGGATCATTTCTTCTCCCTGGTTATAAAAAGACGTTCTTACGTGTGTCTATAACCAAGAAGAAATAACAGTCGCAAAAACTGGAATTGAAAACGGGAAGATGGATTCAACATGAATGTGAGGTTTCTGAACTGAAGAGTTAGTTTTCCAGTGCATTTGCGTGTGTGTGTCTTTCAATAGTAAGACAGGAGAGAGTGAACACTTGGAACATAGACGAGAGAAACATCAACGAAATAGTTACAAGAACGTAAGAGAAAGCAGTATTAATGGAAAATAGAATAGTATCAACGATAGTAAGAGGTAGACAAAGGTGACATCAACGATAGTAAGAGGTAGACAGAGAAGGGTGACATCAGCGATAGTAAGAGGTAGACAGAGAAGGGTGACATCAACGATAGTAAGAGGTAGACAGAGAAAGGTGAAATCAACGATAGTAAGAGGTAGACAGAGAAAGGTGACATCAACGATAGTAAGAGATAGAGAGAGAAAGGTGATATCAACGATAA
Organism: Cherax quadricarinatus; assembly: GCF_038502225.1. Lineage (NCBI taxonomy): Eukaryota > Metazoa > Arthropoda > Malacostraca > Decapoda > Parastacidae > Cherax > Cherax quadricarinatus. The sequence continues at coordinate 10,599,475 of NC_091329.1, read as the reverse complement.
ATAGAGGTAGATGGGAGCAGAGTAACATTGACTAGTGAACACCCAGGGAATACCGTGTGGAATTGTTGCTGCTGGAGCCTGGTTCATTACCTGGGTCATTATGAACGTGGGAAGGAACCTACCACCATCCTCAGTGTACCTGTTGGCAACACTGGCGACGACACCTGTTACGTTAGTAACGCAGCAGTTGTGGCTGCTGGCAACAATGACGACCACACCTGATACGTGAGTAACGCAGCAGTTGTGGCTTCTGGCATCACTGACGACCTACACCTGTTACGTGAGTAACGCAGCAGGTTGTATTCTACGGCAACACAGACGACCACACCTGTTACGTGAGTGTGACGCAGCTGTTGCGTCCAGACATACCAACTGTTTGTACGTACATCCTCTTTACCTGGAGACCTGGAGTTTACCTGGAGAGGGTTCCGGGGGTCAACTCCCCCGCGGCCCGGTCTGAGACCAGGCCTCTTTGGTGTGACTTTCAGTACATTGTTCCTTCAGTTATTACTTACCAAGAATCTTATCCTCAGTTAACTATATTCTAACCTACTAAACTTACCTACTAACTTTTTTTAGAAAATCATAAAGAAATATATCTAAGTTAAGAGTTTTATTATAATTTTTATTATTATTATTATTATTATTATTATTATTATTATTATTATTATTATTGTGTGTGTGTGTGTGCTCACCTAATTGTGGTTGCAGGGGTCGATTCACAGCTCCTGAGTGTGTGTGAGTGACTTATGCCGAGAGAGTATGTTGCATTTAACGTATGCAAATCAGTTGAGGAGATGTTATGTTGATCATCTCCGTGTGGGGATTCCTGCTCGTGTCAAGGTCACAAGGAGCTCACTCATTTAGCTGTGTTCTTCCTGGATACTTTGCTTATGTGAATATCTAAGAAAGCGCTGGTTTAAACGTGTTCTGTTCTTGCTGCTATTTGGTTGCTGTGAGGATCTGAGAGATCATTCTTTTCTTGTCGTTACTTTGCTTAAGATATCTTGAAAAATATACACATAAAATTAGCCTGTACCATATGTGTTGCAGCTAATATGTGCGTATTGACCAATACTTGGTACACCTGTGTGTTCTGCTGGTGTATGAGAATCTCCAGGCGCAACACCTGAATAGCATTACACACGCGCGCCTTGTGTATGCAATCTTATATGCTTAAACAAACATTGATGATCTGTATTTGTCTTGGCTGTACTGACACTGAAATGCAATCTCTCTCTCTCTCTCTCTCTCTCTCTCTCTCTCTCTCTCTCTCTCTCTCTCTCTCTCTCTCTCTCTCTCTCTCTCTCTCTCTCTCTCTCTCTTGTATCCTTGCCATGATAAACGAGGACTTGGCGTCCTGCCTCACCTTGACCGCAATTAACATAACCTTCGTAATGTAAGATTTCCTTCAGAATGAGTGTGTCAGTGAGTACTGTACCCGTCTACCCTTTCTGTAGTGTCTCCAGGCACTGTACCCGTCTACCCTTTCTGTAGTGTCTCCAGACACTGTACCCGTCTACCCATCCTGTAGTGTCTCCAGACACTGTAACCGCCTACCCTTCCTGTAGTGTCTCCAGGCACTGTACCCGTCTACCCATCCTGTAGTGTCTCCAGACACTGTACCCGTCTACCCTTTCTGTAGTGTCTCCAGACACTGTACCCGTCTACCCATCCTGTAGTGTCTCCAGACACTGTAACCGCCTACCCTTCCTGTAGTGTCTCCAGGCACTGTACCCGTCTATCCATCCTGTAGTGTCTCCAGACACTGTAACCGCCTACCCTTCCTGTAGTGTCTCCAGGCACTGTACCCGTCTACCCATCCTGTAGTGTCTCCAGACACTGTAACCGCCTACCCTTCCTGTAGTGTCTCCAGGCACTGTACCCGTCTACCCATCCTGTAGTGTCTCCAGACACTGTACGCGTCTACCCATCCTGTAGTGTCTCCAGGCACTGTACCCGTCTACCCATCCTGTAGTGTCTCCAGGCACTGTACCCGTCTACCCATCCTGTAGTGTCTCCAGACACTGTAACCGCCTACCCTTCCTGTAGTGTCTCCAGACACTGTACCGTCTCACCCTTCCTGTTAATGTCTTCCAGACACTGTACCTGTCTACCCTTCCTTCCGTAGTGTCTCAGGCATGTACCTGTCTACCCTTCCTGTAGTGTCTCCAGACACTGTAACCGCCTACCCTTCCTGTAGTGTCTCCAGGCACTGTACCTGCTCTATCCTTCCTGTAGTGTCTCCAGGCACTGTACCCTGTCTCATCTCCCCTTCCTGTAGTGTCTCCAGGCACTGTACCCGTCTACCCATCCTGTAGTGTCTCCAGACACTGTACCCGTCTACCCTTCCTGTAGTGTCTCCAGACACTGTACCCGTCTACCCTTCCTGTAGTGTCTCCAGACACTGTACCCGTCTACCCTTCCTGTAGTGTCTCCAGACACTGTACCCGTCTACCCTTCCTGTAGTGTCTCCAGACACTGTACCCGTCTACCCTTCCTGTAGTGTCTCCAGACACTGTACCCGTCTACCCTTCCTGTAGTGTCTCCAGACACTGTAACCGTCTACCCTTCCTGTAGTGTCTCCAGACACTGTACCCGTCTACCCTTCCTGTAGAGCTTCCAGACTCCCATTTACCCTCAGTATGTGTAATATATGTATGGTTTTACGATAGTTTCAGGGGCACACAGATGTTATTGTGTAGATTTAACTTAGAATAACTCGATGTAAACAACATTGGTGCATCCGTGTCACTAGTAGATTTTCTCTGTACGTAGTGTGTACGTAGTGTGTACGTAGTGTGTACGCTAGTGTGTACGTAGTGTGTACGCTAGTGTGTACGCTAGTGTGTACGTAGTGTGTACGTAGTGTGTACGTAGTGTGTACGCTAGTGTGTACGTAGTGTGTACGCTAGTGTGTACGTAGTGTGTACGTAGTGTGTACGTAGTGTGTACGTAGTGTGTACGCTAGTGTGTACGTAGTGTGTACGCTGGAGTGTGCGTAGTGTGTGCGTAGTGTGTGCGTAGTGGTACACGTAGTGTGTACGCTAGTGTTGCGTAGTGTGTACGTAGTGTGTGCGTAGTGTTATTGCGTAGTGTGTGCGTAGTGTGTAGCGCTGTGTGCACGTAGTGTGTACGCTAGTGTGTACGCTAGTGTGCGTAGTGTGTACGTAGTGTTGTGCGTAGTGTGTACGCTGTGTGTACGTAGTGTGTACGCTAGTGTGTACGCTAGTGTGTACGTAGTGTGTACGTAGTGTGTACGTAGTGTGTACGTAGTGTGTACGCTAGTGTGTACGTAGTGTGTACGCTAGTGTGTACGTAGTGTGTACGTAGTGTGTACGTAGTGTGTACGTAGTGTGTACGCTAGTGTGTACGTAGTGTGTACGTAGTGTGCACGTAGTGTGTACGTAGTGTGTACGCTAGTGTGTACGTAGTGTGTACGCTAGTGTGTACGCTAGTGTGTACGTAGTGTGTACGTAGTGTGTACGCTAGTGTGTACGTAGTGTGTACGTAGTGTGTACGTAGTGTGTACGCTAGTGTGTACGTAGTGTGTACGCTAGTGTGTACGTAGTGTGTACGCTAGTGTGTACGTAGTGTGTACGCTAGTGTGTACGTAGTGTGTACGCTAGTGTGTACGTAGTGTGTACGCTAGTGTGTACGTAGTGTGTACGCTAGTGTGTACGTAGTGTGTACGCTAGTGTGTACGTAGTGTGTACGCTAGTGTGTACGTAGTGTGTACGCTAGTGTGTACGTAGTGTGTACGCTAGTGTGTACGTAGTGTGTACGCTAGTGTGTACGTAGTGTGTACGCTGGTATGTATGTAGTGTGCACGCTAGTGTGTACGTAGTGTGTACGCTAGTGTGTACGTAGTGTGTACGCTAGTGTGTACGTAGTGTGTACGCTAGTGTGTACGTAGTGTGTACGCTAGTGTGTACGTAGTGTGTACGCTAGTGTGTACGTAGTGTGTACGCTAGTGTGTACGCAGTGTGTACGGTGGTATGTATGTAGTGTGCACGCTAGTGTGTACGTAGTGTGTACGCTAGTGTGTACGTAGTGTGTACGCTAGTGTGTACGTAGTGTGTACGTAGTGTGTACGCTAGTGTGTACGTAGTGTGTACGCTAGTGTGTACGTAGTGTGTACGCTAGTGTGTACGTAGTGTGTACGCTAGTGTGTACGCTAGTGTGTACGTAGTGTGTACGCAGTGTGTACGCTGGTATGTATGTAGTGTGCACGCTAGCATGTATGTAGTGTGCACGCTAGCATGTATGTAGTGTGCACGCTAGCATGTATGTAGTGTGCACGCTAGCATGTATGTAGTGTGCACGCTAGCATGTATGTAGTGTGCACGCTAGCATGTATGTAGTGTGCACGCTAGCATGTATGTAGTGTGCACGCTAGCATGTATGTAGTGTGCACGCTAGCATGTATGTAGTGTGCACGCTAGCATGTATGTAGTGTGCACGCTAGCATGTATGTAGTGTGCACGCTAGCATGTATGTAGTGTGCACGCTAGCATGTATGTAGTGTGCACGCTAGCATGTATGTAGTGTGCACGCTAGCATGTATGTAGTGTGCACGCTGGCATGTATGTAGTGTGCACGCTAGCATGTATGTAGTGTGCACGCTGGCATGTATGTAGTGTGCACGCTAGCATGTATGTAGTGTGCACGCTAGCATGTATGTAGTGTGCACGCTAGCATGTATGTAGTGTGCACGCTAGCATGTATGTAGTGTGCACGCTAGCATGTATGTAGTGTGCACGCTAGCATGTATGTAGTGTGCACGCTAGCATGTATGTAGTGTGCACGCTAGCATGTATGTAGTGTGCACGCTAGCATGTATGTAGTGTGCACGCTAGCATGTATGTAGTGTGCACGCTAGCATGTATGTAGTGTGCACGCTAGCATGTATGTAGTGTGCACGCTAGCATGTATGTAGTGTGCACGCTAGCATGTATGTAGTGTGCACGCTAGCATGTATGTAGTGCACGCTGGCATGTATGTAGTGTGCACGCTAGCATGTATGTAGTGTGCACGCTAGCATGTATGTAGTGTGCACGCTAGCATGTATGTAGTGTGCACGCTAGCATGTATGTAGTGTGCACGCTAGCATGTATGTAGTGTGCACGCTAGCATGTATGTAGTGTGCACGCTAGCATGTATGTAGTGTGCACGCTAGCATGTATGTAGTGTGTACGCTAGTGTGTACGCAGTGTGTACGCTGGTATGTATGTAGTGTGTACGCTAGCGTGTGATCAGGGTCACATACCAGTCAATGTCACATATATATGTTGTGAATAATCTCTTCTTCCTTACCCCGTTCTTGTATTCTGCCTCTATCCCTTTTCATTGTCTTCCCTTCCTTCCCCTCCCCTTTCCTTTCATTATTACCCTTAGCTGCCTCTCTTTGTACGCCCTCTCTCTCTCTCTCTCTCTCTCTCTCTCTCTCTCTCTCTCTCTCTCTCTCTCTCTCTCTCTCTCTCTCTCTCTCTCTCTCTCCTTTCGTTTTCTTTTCCCCTCTGTACCCTCGTTCTTGACACGCTGCTCACGCCTCTCTTACCACGCTCCCTCTTTTTCCCCTCACATTCTCCTCTCCCCTCTCCCCTCTCCCCTCTCCCGGCATCCACTCACCATCCTTCCTCTCTTCCCCTCCCTTTCTTCTCTCCCCTCTCCTTCATATGATCCATCTCTGTTGTGTTCTCTTATTCTTCCCCTCGTTCTCCCCTCATTCTTCCCTTCGTCCTCCCCTCATTCTTCCCCTCGTCCTCCCCTCTATGTGGTGCCACATCATCCACCACTCTTATTGTCTTGGTACATCACGCCTGGCTGATACATAAGAACATAAGAACATAAGAACGAAGGAACACTGCAGAAGGCCTACTGGCCCATGCGAGGCAGGTCCAAGTCCCTACCGGCTTAAGCCAATGCACCCAACCTAGTCAGGTCAGGTCACATTGACTTAAGGGAGGAACACGGCAACCGACCTGTTAGCACAAGCTATCAGGTCCAACTCACACCCACCCACATCTACTCATGTATTTATCCAACCTATTTTTAAAGCTACACAACGTTCTGGCCTCTATAACGGTACTTGGGAGTTTGTTCCACTCATCCACAACTCTATTACCAAACCAGTACTTTCCTATATCCCTCCTGAATCTGAATTTTTCCAACTTAAAACCATTGCTGCGAGTCCTGTCTAGGCTAGATATTTTCAGCACACTATTTACATCCCCTTTATTTATTCCTGTCTTCCACTTATAAACCTCAATCATATCCCCCCTAATTCTACGTCTTTCTAGAGAGTGCAGTTTCAGGGCCCTTAGTCTATCCTCATAGGGAAGGTTTCTGATACATGGGATCATCTTTGTCATCCTCCTTTGTACATTTTCCAGAGAATTTATATCCATTCTGTAATACGGTGACCAAAACTGTGCAGCATAATCTAAATGAGGCCTAACCAAGGATGTATAGAGTTGAAGAACAACCTGAGGACTCCTATTATTTATGCTTCTTGATATGAAGCCAAGGATTCTATTAGCTTTATTGCGAACACTTATGCACTGTTGTCTTGGTTTCAGATTACTGCTAACCAGAACTCCTAAATCTTTTTCGCAATCCGTAATATTAAGATCTACATTATTTAGTTTATATGTGGCATGGTTATTGTCCTGTCCAACATTTAGAACTTTGCATTTGTCTATATTAAACTGCATCTGCCACTTCTCCGACCACTGCATCAGTCTATTCAAATCTTCCTGGAGTGCTCGAATGTCCTCGTCAGAATGAATTCGACGGCCTATTTTGGTGTCATCGGCAAACTTGCCGATGTCGCTCTTTATGCCCTCATCTATGTCGTTTATGTAGATTGTGAACAGCAGGGGGCCCAACACTGACCCCTGTGGAACACCGCTCGTGACGCTTCCCCACTCTGATTTCTCCCCATTTATGCAAACTCTCTGCTGCCTATTTGTCAACCATGCCTCTATCCAGGAAAAAATTTCTCCTCCTATTCCATGTGCTTTAATTTTCCTCAATAGTCTCTGATGTGGGACCCTGTCAAAAGCCTTACTGAAGTCCATATACACAATATCATATTCATTACCATGATCTACCTCCTCAAATACCTTAGTGAAAAAAGTTAATAAATTCGTAAGGCAGGAACGCCCCTTTGTAAAACCATGCTGAGATTCGTTGATTAATTTATGCTTTTCAAGGTGGCTACGAACTGCCTCGGCAATTATTGATTCCATAAATTTTCCCACTATGGAGGTTAGGCTTATTGGTCTATAGTTCGAAGCTAAGGACCTGTCACCTGTTTTGAAAATAGGTATCACATTTGCCATTTTCCACTTATCTGGCACCATGCCAGTTTGTAGTGATATGTTGAAAAGATTAGCCAAAGGTGTGCTAAGCTCCTCTTTACATTCCTTTAGAACCCTTGCATACAGTTCATCAGGGCCTGGGGATTTGTTAGGTTTTAATTTATCTATTTGCCTAAGGACCATGTCACTTGTGACCCTAATAGTGCACAGTTTATTATCGTCCTGTTCTACATAATTTATCATTACTGGAATATCGCTGGTATCCTCCTGTGTAAAAACTGAGAGGAAGTATGTGTTAAAAATTCTACACATTTCCTTATCACTGTCAGTGAGCTGACCCGAGGAACTTTTGAGTGGGCCTATCTTGTCCCTGATCTTACTTCTGTATACCTGAAAGAATCCTTTTGGGTTAGTCTTCGATTCTCTTGCAACTTTAACCTCATAATCTCTATTTGCTTTTCTAATTCCCTTTTTTATTTCTCTCTTTAACTGAATATATCGATTTCTTAATTGCCCCTCTCCTCTTTTGATTTGCCTATATATGCCTCTCTTTTGACCAATCAGATATTTTAATCTATTGTTCATCCATTTAGGATCATTTTTGTTTGATCTGATTTCCCTATTTGGAACATAATTTGACTGAGCAGCTAGAACTATGCCCTGGAAAGCATCATATCGGCAACCATCACCACCTACCTGACCCCTAGTCAGGTCATTCCAGTTCAGCCCACCTAAGTAATTTTTCAGTCCTATGAAATCAGCCAAGCGAAAGTCAGGGACGGAGACTTGATTGCCATTATTAGGGGAATTCCATGATATGTTAAAACTGAGTGATTTGTGATCACTCTCCCCAAGCTCATCATTAACCTCAAGATTATTAATTAGTGTTTCCCTACTGGCAAGAACCAAGTCAAGGAGGTTATTTCCCCTAGTTGGCTCTGTCACAAACTGTTTTAAAAAACAATCCTGGATCGTATCAAGAAAGTCACCCGACTCTAAATTTCCTGTCAAATTGCTCCAGTCAATCTGTCTATAGTTGAAATCTCCCATTAGCACAACATTTTCGTATGTAGATGCCTTACGAATTTCGTCCCATAGAAGTTTACTGCACTCCCTATCAAGATTTGGGGCCCTGTAAATCACACCCAAAATTAGTTTTTCTCGGCCCTCGAGAAGCTGTAACCAAACAGATTCAGTGGCTGACGCTTCTAATTTAATATCTTGTCTAACACAACAATTTAAATTGTCTCTGACATACATCGCTACTCCACCACCTTTCCTGTTGACCCTGTCAGTGTGGAATAATTTATAGCCTTGTATGTGACATTCAGAGGGCATCTCTCTATCTTTCAGATTGAGCCAGGTCTCTGTTATAGCAATAATATCTATGTTTCCTGCACTTGCAATTAATCTTAGCTCATCTATCTTATTTCTAACACTCCTGCTATTAGTATAGTAAACCTTAAGGGAGCTAGTCCCTTGCTGCCCTCTGCTGTCCCCCTTTGTTTGCTGACCTGTTCTATTGTCTTTATTTATAACTTCATGCTGAATGCCTTTTATACATTTACTGTTTCCAACCCTAGTGTTGCAACCTGCTTGTTTCCCACACACACCCATACCTCTATCTTCCATCAGTTTAAAATCATAGGCATTTCACCAATGGCCTTCTCAATCGAGTCTGCAAGTGCTACCACCCCAGCCCCAGAGAGATGTACCCCATCCCTTGCATACATATCATGTTTGCCATAAAAGTTGTTCCAGTTGTCAATGAATGGGATTGCATGTTCCTTGCAGTATCTGTCTAGCCAGCAATTTACACCAATTGCCCTAGACAACCATTCATTTCCTACTCCCCTTCTAGGCAAGATGCTACATATGATTGGGATCCCTCCCTTAGACTTAATGAAATCTATAGCTGACCTGTACTTATCTAGCAGCTCTTCTCTCCTACCCTTCCCAATATCATTTCCACCAGCACTGAGACAGATAATGGGCTTGTTCCCATTACCTGACATGATATTATCCAGTCTGTTGACAATGTCCCCAACACCAGCTCCAGGGAAGCACACTCTATCTCTCATCTTCTTATTCCTATTACAAAAAGCACGATCAACATATCTTACCTGAGAGTCACCAACCACAAGAATGCGCTTACCTTCATTAGCAGGGGCAGTAGTACCCTTACCTTCACTGGCCACTGAAGTACATTCATCCTGGAGAACAGAGAAGCGATTTCCTACCTTCAGATCTGCACTCTTAACTTTCCTTACTCTGATGCGCCTCCCATTACTGTGAACAACTCGCCACTTGTAGCAGGTGCTGGGCTGCACCTCACTGCTGGTAGCCGTTGCTACCACCCCACCTACAGCCTCCTCACAGTGAGAGACAGACTGCACCTCACTGCTAGAAGCCTCATTCCCCACATCTCCAACCACCTCACACTCTCTCCCAGGCCCATTGAGGTGGACCTTCAGCCTCCTAATCTCCTCCTGGAGAAGCAAGACCTCCTCCTTCAACTCTCCAACCTCAGCTTTTAAAACACTGTAGAAGCAAGCCATGCTTTGTAACCGTCCACGCTAATCCCCAAGCAGCTCAGGGTCTGTGACCTCACGTGACGAAGTGATGTGGTGGAGGCAGGATCCATACATAGCTTTAAGAAGGGGTATGATCAAGTTCATGTAGCAGGTAGAGAGTGGACCTAGCAGCGACCAGTAAAGAGGTGGGGCCAGGAGCTGTGACTCAACCCCTCCTTGCTTTTGAACCTCTTCTAATTAAACTAAAAACATCAAGTGTATCGTTGTAGGTACATTGGCACCTGTGTTGCGTCTGTAACATAAACAATCCTATATTCTTTATACAATCTATACAATTATATATAAATATGAACGAATCTCCATTGACTTCCTCCTCTTTTCTGCAACATTGCAGGCTCCTGATGACGTGTTGATTGCAACAACCTGTTGTATTGTATATATATATATATATATATATATATATATATATATATATATATATATATATATATATATATATATATATGCTTTAGGTATGTGACTTGTCGCAGTGTGGTACATTATTACGAGCGTAATGTTGTAAATAATACTCGTTGTATTGTTATTTCTGAGCGTGAGGACTAGTTACGATATTACCAGGATGTTGTAATACTATATTCTCACTCCAGAGTGTATAGTGACTTGTGTATTGTTCCAACCAGGGTATTGTGACTTGTGTATTGTTCCAGCCAGGGTATTGTGACTTGTGTATTGTTCCAGCCAGGGTATTGTGACTTGTGAATTGTTCCAGCCAGGGTATTGTGGCTTGTGTAGTGTTCCAGTCAGGGTATTGTGACTTGTGTATTGTTCCAGCCAGGGTATTGTGACTTGTGTATTGTTCCAGCCAGGGTATTGTGACTTGTGTATTGTTCGAGCCAGGGTATTATGACTTGTGTATTGTTCCAGCCAGGGTATTGTGGCTTGTGTAGTGTTCCAGCCAGGGTATTGTGACTTGTGTATTGTTCCAGCCAGGGTATTGTGACTTGTGTATTGTTTCAGCCAGGGTATTGTGACTTGTGTATTGTTCCAGCCAGGGTATTGTGACTTGTGTATTGTTCCAGCCAGGGTATTGTGACTTGTGTATTGTTCCAGCCAGGGTATTGTGACTTGTGTATTGTTCCAGCCAGGGTATTGTGACTTGTGTAGTGTTCCAGCCAGGGTATTGTGACTTGTGTAGTGTTCCAGTCAGGGTATTGTGACTTATGTATTGTTCCAGCCAGGGTATTGTGACTTATGTATTGTTCCAGCCAGGGTATTGTGACTTGTGTAGTGTTTCAGCCAGGGTATTGTGACTTGTGTATTGTTCCAGCCAGGGTATTGTGACTTGTGTATTGTTTCAGCCAGGGTATTGTGACTTGTGTATTGTTCCAGCCAGGGTATTGTGGCTTGTGTAGTGTTCCAGCCAGGGTATTGTGACTTATGTATTGTTCCAGCCAGGGTATTGTGACTTATGTAGTGTTTCAGCCAGGGTATTGTGACTTGTGTATTGTTCCAGCCAGGGTATTGTGACTTGTGTATTGTTTCAGCCAGGGTATTGTGACTTGTGTATTGTTCCAGCCAGGGTATTGTGACTTATGTATTGTTCCAGCCAGGGTATTGTTCCAGCCAGATTATTGTGACTTAGTTTTTGAGAATGTTCAATTGTTCATGATTTAATCGAATATTCAGTTCTCTATGTAAAATACTTTGGCGTATCTTGCATAATCAGAGGCGTATATTGTCGTCAGTGGCGTGTAATTACCGCTAGTGGCGTATAACTATCGTCAGTGACGTATAACTATCGCCGGTAACGTATAACTATCGCCAGTAGCGTATAACTTTCGCCAGTGGCGTATAACTTTCGCCAGTGGCGTAAAACTATCACCAGTGGCGTATAGCTATCGCCAGTGGCGTATAAATTTCGCCAGTGGCGTATAACTATCACCAGTGGCGTATAACTTTCGCCAGTGGCGTATAACTATCACCAGTGGCGTATAACTTTCGCCAGTGGCGTATAACTTTCGCCAGTGGCGTATAAATTTCGCCAGTTTCGTATAACTATCACCAGTGGCGTATAACTTTCGCCAGTGGCGTATAACTTTCGCCAGTGGCGTATAACTATCACCAGTGGCGTATAACCGGTGTCTCTAATCCCAATATCACTAACGCCGTTCCCACTAACGCTTCCGAGTGGCCAATTCTCAATGCCTCGCCATTTACGCAAAATATGCGTTATCGACCTCTTCCTTATTAAGAAAGGGCGGGCGTTAAGGACCACCCCGCCATTGTGACGTGCCGCATTCTGATCCCTGCTGCCTGGTGGTGCTTTTTCCGAGGTATTATGCGTAGGGAGGGGGAGAGGGAGGAGGGGGAGTTATAGGGAACGGGGGGGGGGTTGGCGTATAGGTCATTATATACGCGGCGTTATAGACGGGATACGCGAAATTTTGATCTCTGGGGGAAAAAAAGGTGAAACGTTAGTGATCCTGGGCAAGACTTTGCTGGTACGTCGTTTTGCCCTTCGTAGCGCCTTTATCGTATCATGTTTCGCCCTTTGTAGAGCTTTTATAGAGTCATGTTTCGCTCTGTGTAGAGCTTTTATCGAGTCAGGTTTTGCCCTGTGTGGAGCTTTTTTCGAGCCATGTTTCGCCCTTTGTAGAGCGTTATCAAGTCATGTTTCGTCCTTTGTAGAGATTTTATAGTCATGTTTCGCCCTGTGTAGAGCTTTTATCGTGTCATGTTTCGCTCTCTGTAGAGTTTTATCAAGTCATATTTCGCCCTGTGTAGAGCTTTTATCGAGTCATGTTTCGCCCTGTGTAGAGCTTTTTTCGAGTCATGTTTCGCCCTGTGTAGAGCTTTTTTCGAGTCGTGTGTGTGTACTCGCCTGTTTGTGGTTGCAGGGGTCGAATCATAGCTCCTGGCCCTCTGTGTGTGTACGTGTGTGTATATGTAGTAATTACGAGACAGGTGTGTGTGTGTGTGTGTAGTAATTAAGAGACAGGTGTGTGTGCAGTAATTAAGAGACAGGTGTGTGTGTAGTAATTAAGAGACAGGTGTGTGTGTAGTAATTAAGAGAGGTGTGTGTGTAGTAATTAAGAGACAGGTGTGTGTGTGTAGTAATTAAGAGACAGGTGTGTGTGTAGTAATTAAGAGACAGGTGTGTGTGTAGTAATTAAGAGACAGGTGTGTGTGTAGTAATTAAGAGACAGGTGTGTGTGTAGTAATTAAGAGAGGTGTGTGTTTAGTAATTAAGAGACAGGTGTGTGTGTGTAGTAATTAAGAGACAGGTGTGTGTGTAGTAATTAAGAGACAGGTGTGTGTGTAGTAATTAAGAGACAGGTGTGTGTGTAGTAATTAAGAGAGGTGTGTGTTTATTAATTAAGAGACAGGTGTGTGTGTGTAGTAATTAAGAGACAGGTGTGTGTGTAGTAATTAAGAGACAGGTGTGTGTGTAGTAATTAAGATACAGGTGTGTGTGTAGTAATTAAGAGACAGGTGTGTGTGTAGTAATTAAGAGACAGGTGTGTGTGTGTAGTAATTAAGAGACAGGTGTGTGTGTAGTAATTAAGAGAGGTGTGTGTGTGTAGTAATTAAGAGACAGGTGTGTGTGTAGTAATTAAGAGACAGGTGTGTGTGTAGTAATTAAGAGAGGTGTGTGTGTAGTAATTAAGAGACAGGTGTGTGTGTGTAGTAATTAAGAGACAGGTGTGTGTGTAGTAATTAAGAGACAGGTGTGTGTGTAGTAATTAAGAGACAGGTGTGCTTGTAGTAATTAAGAGACAGGTGTGCTTGTAGTAATTAAGAGACAGATGTGTGTGTGTGGTAAGAGACAGGTGTGTGTGTGTGGTAAGAGACAGGTGTGTGTGTGTGGTAAGAGACAGGTGTGTGTGTGTGGTAAGAGACAGGTGTGTGTGTGTGGTAAGAGACAGGTGTGTGTGTGTGTAGTAATAACATGTCTAGAGGCAGATGTTGGCCAAATTGAGGCCAGTATTAATTACAAGAGCGAAGACAGGTGTGTGTGTGTGTGTGTGTTGCAGGTGTTACACTGGTGTCAACACAAGGAGTGTACAGGTGTAATACACTCTGGTGATAATGTGAGACTAGTCTTATGATAGCTCCCGTGATGACTCTTCGTGCTGTCTTACAGTTATAACTGCCGCTCCTAGCCACTCTTGTAGCGAATATAACTACTAACATTACAAAGATAACTGCTAAGATTACAAAGATAACTACTAACATTACAAAGATAACTACTAACATTACAAACATAACTACTAAGATTACAAAGATAACTGCTAAGATTACAAAGATAACTGCTAAGATTACAAAGATAACTGCTAAGATTACAAAGATAACTACTAAGATTACAAAGATAACTGCTAAGATTGCAAAGATAACTACTAAGATTACAAAGATAACTGCTAAGATTACAAAGATAACTACTAAGATTACAAAGATAACTGCTAAGATTACAAAGATAACTACTAAGATTACAAAGATAACTGCTAAGATTGCAAAGATAACTGCTAAGATTACAAAGATAACTGCTAAGATTGCAAAGATAACTGCTAAGATAACTACTAAGATTGCAAACATAACTATTAAGATTGCAACGATAACTGCTGAGATAACTACGAAGATAACTAACCACTAGGTTTACGGGAGTGCCAAAGATGGTATCGCAAAAGGGTAAAAATTTTGGTATCGCTTAGATAATTTACCAGGATAATTACTTGTAAGATAACTACTAGGATGGATACTTCTAAGATAACAGCAATACTACAGTTACATCAGAGTTACTTCAAATATCCCTCATTTCATAGCAGTTAAGATATCATTTGGTTTATTCGTCATCATTCGTGTTTAGAAAGCAAATTGCGTTTAAAAATCATGGCATTTTACGCGTTTCTAGGCGGTATAACATCTGTTATTTTCGTGCGTGATGGGGGCAGCGTTGTTCGTTCGTTCGCTTCCTGGCGCACTGTTCTTCTGACTTCGAAGGCAGTTCTGGTGAACAGCGAGGTAGTGGTGACCGGCAGTGAAGCGGCCTCACGCACTCTCCGTCACTGTACGTACTGTTGCGTGGTGTCTAACACAACCTAGGTCACTGTACGTACTGTTGTATGGTGTCTAACACACCCCAGATCACTGTACATACTGTTATATGGTGTCTAACATACCCCAGATCACTGTACGTACTGTTGTGTGGTGTCTGACACACCCTAGGTCACTGTACGTACTGTCGTGTTATGTCTGACACACCCTAGGTCACTGTACGTACTGTTGTGTGGTGTCTAACACACCCTAGGTCACTGTACGTACTGTTGTATGGTGTCTAACACCCCAGGTCACTGTACGTACTGTTGTCTAACACAGCCCAGGTCACTGTACGTAATGTGTGGTGTCTGACACACCCTAGGTCACTGTACGTACTGTTGTGTGGTGTCTGACACACCTTGGTCACTGTACGTACTGTTGTGTGGTGTCTAACACAACCTAGGTCACTATATGTACTGTTGCGTGGTGTCTAACACACCCTAGGTCACTGTATGTACTGTTGTTTGGTGTTTGACACACCCTAGGTCACTGTATGTACTGTTGTGTGGTGTCTAACACACCCTAGGTCACTGTACGTACTGTTGTGTGGTGTCTAACACACCCTAGGTCACTGTACGTACTGTTGTGTGGTGTCTGGTGGCACACCCCAGGCCCCTGTACGTACTGTTGTATGGTGTCTAACACACCCTAGGTCACTGTACGTACTGTTGTATGGTATCTAACACACTCTAGATCACTCTACGTACTGTTGTATGATGTCTAACACACCCTAGGTCACTGTACGTACTGTTGTATGGTGTCTAACACTCTAGGTCACTGTACGTACTGTTTATGGTGTCTAACACTCTAGGTCACTGTACGTACTGTTGTATGGTGTCTAACACTCTAGGTCACTGTACGTACTGTTGTATGGTGTCTAACACTCTAGGTCACTGTACGTACTGTTTATGGTGTCTAACACACCCTAGGTCACTGTATGTACTGTTGTATGGTGTCTAACACACTCTAGGTCACTGTACGTACTGTTGTATGGTGTCTAACACACACTAGGTCACTGTACGTACTGTTGCATGGTGTCTAACACACTCTAGGTCACTGTACGTACTGTTTATGATGTCTAACACACTCTAGGTCACTGTACGTACTGTTGTATGGTGTCTAACACACCCTAGGTCACTGTACGTACTGTTGTATGGTGTCTAACACACTCTAGGTCACTGTACGTACTGTTTATGGTGTCTAACACACCCTAGGTCACTGTACGTACTGTTGTATGGTGTCTAACACACTCTAGGTCACTGTACGTACTGTTGTATGGTGTCTAACACACCCTAGGTCACTGTACGTACTGTTGTATGGTGTCTAACACACTCTAGGTCACTGTACGTACTGTTTATGGTGTCTAACACACCCTAGGTCACTGTACGTACTGTTGTATGGTGTCTAACACACCCTAGGTCATTGTACGTACTGTTGTATGGTGTCTAACACACTCTAGGTCATTGTACGTACTGTTTATGGTATCTAA
>NC_091329.1:10447751-10582933 GCF_038502225.1 Cherax quadricarinatus | reverse complement strand
TCAGCGTATATACACATACACCTCTCAGTGTATATACACAGACAAGCCTCTCAGTGTACATCTCAGTGTATATACACTTGAATTAAGAAGTATCTGTGAGACACTTGTCAATTTCAGTGTCTGGCTTCTCACTTTTATTATTATAATAATAATTAATAAGCAACCATAAACCCATCAATGCTTCCCAGCTAAAAAAAAAAATAATGAATATTTCCAAATGAAAAAATCTGCATCACTTAGTCATTAAAAAAAATTAAATCCCAGATATTTAGATTTTTGGAAGACCGACTGACTTTAAGTATTGTGTGTGTGAAGGGGTCAGTCACAGCTCCTTTACCGAGAAGGTTTATGTGACTAGCATTACAAGTAGAATTCTTGCGTCTTTTGACTTACCGTATCTAGTTTTGAAACTGTGTTGCATTCGTGCCCCCCCCCCACCACTGCCTCTTCTAGCAGCCTGTGACTGGGCAAACACTTCCTGGCATAATTGTGTTGCTCCCAACCCGCGTTCCCTCAGTAGTATTGCTCTTAAGAACATTAAGGGAGATCTCTAGTCCATTGTTGGTCTGTCTGTCTCTGTCTTCTTGTAAATTGGCACAACATTTCCTGTCTTCCACACGTCTGGTAGTTGCTTTGTTTTGACAGAATTGTTGAAGATTTTTGTTAGTGGTGCACACAGTGCCTCTGCTCCCTCGCTGTAGCAGGCCTACTAGGCCATGGTAGGCAGCTCTCTCTCACACTCGCGTACTTTTCCAACCAATTTTAAAAGCTGCACAAAGTTCTAGTTTCAATCCATGTTTCTAGCCTGCCAGGTCCTCATAAAATCAGGTACGTTGTAATTATGTCTCACCTTCTGAGTTGCCACTTTCACTTCATTTTAATCATCAGATGGGGCTTCACACTGTGGTTGAACTGCAGCTCTTGGGTCCACAATACCTCCCCTTACATCCTGAACCCACATCTTCCTCCTCCTTCCCCCCCCTGCCAAACATCCCCTCTCCCCGACCCCCCTCTCTCCCCCTTTTACCCATATCTCCCTGACATCCCCCCAGCCTCCCCAGAGCCGCACTCCCTCACCACTGTCTCCCAGCACACACACTCCCTCACCACTGTCTCTCAGCACACACTCCCTCACCACTATCTCCCAGCACACACACTCCCTCACCACTATCTCCCAGCACACACACTCCCTCACCACTGTCTCTAAGCACACACACTCCCTCACCACTGTCTCTCAGCGCACACACTCCCTCACCACTGTCTCTCAGCGCACACACTCCCTCACCACTGTCTCTCAGCGCACACACTCCCTCACCACTGTCTCTCAGCACACACACTCCCTCACCACTGTCTCTCAGCGCACACACTCCCTCACCACTGTCTCCCAGCACACACACTCCCTCATCACTATCTCCCAGCGCACACACTCCCTCACCACTATCTCCCAGCACACACACTCCCTCACCACTATCTCCCAGCACACACACTCCCTCACCACTATCTCCCAGCACACACACTCCCTCACCACTATCTCCCAGCACACACACTCCCTCACCACTATCTCCCAGCATACACACTCCCTCACCACTATCTCCCAGCGCACACACTCCCTCACCACTATCTCCCAGCACACACACTCCCTCACCACCATCTCCCAGCATACACACTCCCTCACCACTTTCTCCCAGCACACACACTCCCTCACCACTATCTCCCAGCATACACACACCCTCACCACTGTCTCTCAGCACACACACTCCCTCACCACTATCTCCCAGCATACACACTCCCTCACCACTGTCTCCCAGCACACACACTCCCTCACCACTGTCTCTCAGCACACACTCCCTCACCACTATCTCCCAGCACACACACTCCCTCGCCACTATCTCCCAGCACACACACTCCCTCACCACTATCTCCCAGCATACACACTCCCTCACCACTATCTCCCAGCACACACACTCCCTCACCACTGTCTCTCAGCACACACACTCCCTCACCACTGTCTCTCGGCACACACACTCCCTCACCACTGTCTCTCAGCACACAAACTCCCTCACCACTATCTCCCAGCGCACACACTCCCTCACCACTATCTCCCAGCACACACACTCCCTCATCACTATCTCCCAGCGCACACACTCCCTCACCACTATCTCCCAGCACACACACTCCCTCACCACTATCTCCCAGCACACACACTCCCTCACCACTATCTCCCAGCACACACACTCCCTCACCACTATCTCCCAGCACACACACTCCCTCACCACTATCTCCCAGCATACACACTCCCTCACCACTATCTCCCAGCGCACACACTCCCTCACCACTATCTCCCAGCACACACACTCCCTCACCACCATCTCCCAGCATACACACTCCCTCACCACTTTCTCCCAGCACACACACTCCCTCACCACTATCTCCCAGCATACACACTCCCTCACCACTATCTCCCAGCACACACACTCCCTCACCACTATCTCCCAGCGCACACACTCCCTCACCACTATCTCCCAGCACACACACTCCCTCACCACTATCTCCCAGCGCACACACTCCCTCACCACTATCTCCCAGCATACACACTCCCTCACCACTATCTCCCAGCACACACACTCCCTCACCACTATCTCCCAGCACACACACTCCCTCACCACTATCTCCCAGCACACACACTCCCTCACCACTATCTCCCAGCACACACACTCCCTCACCACTATCTCCCAGCACACACACTCCCTCACCACTTTCTCCCAGCACACACACTCCCTCACCACTATCTCCCAGCATACACACTCCCTCACCACTATCTCCCAGCGCACACACTCCCTCACCACTATCTCCCAGCACACACACTCCCTCACCACTATCTCCCAGCGCACACACTCCCTCACCACTATCTCCCAGCATACACACTCCCTCACCACTATCTCCCAGCATACACACTCCCTCACCACTATCTCCCAGCACACACACTCCCTCACCACTATCTCCCAGCACACACACTCCCTCACCACTATCTCCCAGCACACACACTCCCTCACCACTATCTCCCAGCACATACACTCCCTCACCACTATCTCCCAGCACACACACTCCCTCACCACCATCTCCCAGCATACACACTCCCTCACCACTTTCTCCCAGGACACACACTCCCTCACCACTATCTCCCAGCACACACACTCCCTCACCACTATCTCCCAGCGCACACACTCCCTCACCACTATCTCCCAGCGCACACACTCCCTCACCACTATCTCCCAGTGCACACACTCCCTCACCACTATCTCCCAGCGCACACACTCCCTCACCACTATCTCCCAGCACACACACTCCCTCACCACTACCTCCCAGCACACACACTCCCTCACCACTATCTCCCAGCACACACACTCCCTCACCACTATCTCCCAGCGCTCACACTCCCTCACCACTATCTCCCAGCGCGCACACTCCCTCACCACTATCTCCCAGCACACACACTCCCTCACCACTATCTCCCAGCACACACACTCCCTCACCACTATCTCCCAGCACACACTCCCTCACCACTATCTCCCAGCATACACACTCCCTCCCCACCATCTCCCAGCATACACACTCCCTCACCACTATCTCCCAGCACACACACTCCCTCACCACTATCTCCCAGCACACACACTCCCTCACCACTATCTCCCAGCATACACACTCCCTCACCACTATCTCCCAGCACACACTCCCTCACCACTATCTCCCAGCACACACTCCCTCACCACTATCTCCCAGCTCACACACTCCCTCACCACTATCTCCCAGCGCACACACTCCCTCACCACTATCTCCCAGCACACACACTCCCTCAACTATCTCCCAGCACACACACTCCCTCACCACTATCTCCCAGCACACACACTCCCTCACCACTATCTCCCAGCATACACACTCCCTCAACTATCTCCCAGCACACACACTCCCTCATCACTATCTCCCAGCGCACACACTCCCTCACCACTATCTCCCAGCACACACACTCCCTCACCACTATCTCCCAGCACACACACTCCCTCACCACTATCTCCCAGCATACACACTCCCTCACCACTATCTCCCAGCACACACACTCCCTCACCACTATCTCCCAGCGCACACACTCCCTCACCACTATCTCCCAGCACACACACTCCCTCACCACTATCTCCCAGCACACACACTCCCTCACCACTATCTCCCAGCATACACACTCCCTCACCACTATCTCCCAGCACACACTCCCTCACCACTATCTCCCAGCGCACACACTCCCTCACCACTATCTCCCAGCACACACACTCCCTCACCACTATCTCCCAGCACACACACTCCCTCACCACTCTCTCCCAGCACAAACACTCCCTCACCACTATCTCCCAGCACAAACACTCCCTCACCACAATCTCCCAGCACACACACTCCCTCACCACTATCTCCCAGGACACACACTCCCTCACCACTATCTCCCAGGACACACACTCCCTCACCACTATCTCCCAGCACACACACTCCCTCACCACTATCTCCCAGGACACACACTCCCTCACCACTATCTCCCAGCACACACACTCCCTCACCACTATCTCCCAGCACAAACACTCCCTCACCACTATCTCCCAGCACACACACTCCCTCACCACTATCTCCCAGCACACACACTCCCTCACCACTATCTCCCAGCACAAACACTCCCTCACCACTATCTCCCAGCACACACACTCCCTCACCACTATCTCCCAGCACACACACTCCCTCACCACTATCTCCCAGCACACACACTCCCTCACCACTATCTCCCAGCACACACACTCCCTCACCACTATCTCCCAGCACACACACTCCCTCACCACTATCTCCCAGCACACACACTCTCTCACCACTATCTCCCAGCACACACACTCCCTCACCACTATCTCCCAGCACACACACTCCCTCACCACTATCTCCCAGCACACACACTCCCTCACCACTATCTCCCAGCACACACAACTGCTACAACAAGCGCTCCACAAATCTTACACAGTGTGTGCACTAGTCTTCACTCCCTCCTTCATAACACCTTCCTTCCCACCTTTAATGACTT
Source organism: Cherax quadricarinatus (assembly GCF_038502225.1). Taxonomy (NCBI): domain Eukaryota; kingdom Metazoa; phylum Arthropoda; class Malacostraca; order Decapoda; family Parastacidae; genus Cherax; species Cherax quadricarinatus. The sequence continues at coordinate 10,577,826 of NC_091329.1, read as the reverse complement.
CTGCCTCCTTAACCTCTCTGCTCTTCCCTGTCTCACTCCTCTCCTCTTCCTATCTGCTTCACTTCCTCTCCTCTCCCATTCCGTCATCGTGTCTTTTATCACCTCGCTCTTCTTCCGCTACATACGTCAGTATCCTCCTCTTATCGCCTGCGTCACTGCGTCACTCATCAACTCTTACTTCTATCATCAACTTTCACTGTCATTAGGTACAGTGTTCCTCGCAAATTCTTAACTACAGTGATAGCCTGCCAGGCATCCCCTTAATTATTTACCTTCTCGGGATTCTGTCGTTTCTCTCTCCCTCTCTCCTCCTCCCTCCTTTCGTTCGACCTTTTCTTCGTCCTTCCAATCATTCATCCGTTGGTCTGTCCATTCCTCCCACCCCTCCAAGACCCCTCTCCACCCCTTCATGTGGGAGACCTGGGAGTGATGATGTGGGAAGATCTCACCTTCAAGGATTACAACAATGTTATTGTTACCACGAGGACAGTGATAGACTGGATAACTAGAACTTTCAAGACGAGAGATGCCGAGCCAGTGATGATACTGTTCAAGTCACTTGTTCTCTTCAGACTGGAATACTGTTGTATACTGACCACCACCTTCATGGTTGACTGGAATACTGTTGTATACTGACCACCACCTTCATGGTTGACTGGAATACTGTTGTATACTGACCACCACCTTCATGGTTGACTGGAATACTGTTGTATACTGACCACCACCTTCATGGTTGACTGGAATACTGTTGTATACTGACCACCACCTTCAAGGCTGACTGGAATACTGTTGTATACTGACCACCACCTTCAAGGCTGGCTGGAATACTGTTGTATACTGACCACCACCTTCAAGGCTGACTGGAATACTGTTGTATACTGACCAGAACCTTCAAGGCTGACTGGAATACTGTTGTATACTGACCACCACCTTCATGGTTGACTGGAATACTGTTGTATACTGACCACCACCTTCAAGATTGGCTGGAATACTGTTGTATACTGACCAGAACCTTCAAGGCTGACTGGAATACTGTTGTATACTGACCACCACCTTCAAGGCTGACTGGAATACTGTTGTATACTGACCAGAACCTTCAAGACAGGCGAGACTGCTGAGCTGGAACTCCCACTGCTCGTACACACTTAATAAAACATCTGAACGCCTGGGAAGACTTGCAGTCCCTTTAACTGTATTCCTTGGAACGTAGGCGAAAAAGATACATCTTAATCTACACCTGGAAAATCCTGGAGGGACTGATCCCAAACCTGAACACTGAAATCACTCAGTATGACAACAAGCGACTTGGCAGACAGTGCAAAATACCTCCACTAAAAAGCAGAGAGGACTAGATGAGTGTCAGAGGTCCCCGACTCTTCAACGCCCTCCCTCCATGCATAAGGGGAATTACTAACAAACCTCTGGTTGTCTTCAAGAGGGAACTGGACAAGTTCCTTAAGTCAGTTCCTGACAAGCCTGGCTGTGGTTTATACGTTAGGCTGCGTGCAGCCAGCCGTGACAGCTTGGATGATCTGGATACCTGGTCCGGGACCGGGTCGCGGGGGCGCTAACCCCCCTCCCCTATGTACATTTACAAATAAAAATTAGTTATTGTAGGCCTACACGTCTCCAGTCACTGTATACATCACCTCCTCACCCCCTCCCCCTCCCCCTCCCCTCCCTCTCCCCCTCACCCTGAAATTTACGTTCACACACCTCGGGTCAACACATTTAAGGTAAAGGGGCGGAAGCTCCCTGGGGAATTTAGTGTCCTTGGGTGAAGGTAGCTGGGGATGGGGTCTCTGGGGGACCCCAACAAGCATCACAGAAAACGGGTGATGCCAAGTATCATTGAAAACGGGGCGCGCATCATGGTCAACTAAAGTAGATTATTTTCAACCAGTAACTCATCCTTCAATAATAATAATAATAATAATAATAACAATAATAATAATAATAATAATAATAATAATAATAATAATAACAGTAATAAATCTCTAGCTTTCCACAATTTTATTAACATCAACAATAATTAAGCCCAGGCTAACCTGTAAACGAGGCGATGTTGGATAACAGCTCTTGGCCTCTCAAGTGAACCGAGGTAGGATTACAGCAGTTAACCAACACACTACAAATACATTATACCAACACACTACGCAGTAGTAACTAGGGAGGGGCGGAGGTTGGGGGTGCTAGAGTGCTGGTATGGGAGGGGGAGGTGTGCTAGTGTTGGTATGGGAGGGGGAAGTGTGCTAGTACTGGCATGGGAGGGGGAGGTGTGCTAATGTTGGTACGGGAGGGGGAAGTGTGCTAGTACTGGCATGGGAGGGGGAGGTGTGCTAGTGTTGGTACGGGAGGGGGAAGTGTGCTAGTGTTGGTACGGGAGGGGGAAGTGTGCTAGTACTGGCATGGGAGGGGGAGGTGTGCTAGTGTTGGTACGGGAGGGGGAAGTGTGCTAGTACTGGCATGGGAGGGGGAGGTGTGCTAGTGTTGGTACGGGAGGGGGAGGTGTGCTAATGTTGGTACGGGAGGGGGAAGTGTGCTAGTACTGGCATGGGAGGGGGAGGTGTGCTAGTGTTGGTACGGGAGGGGGAAGTGTGCTAGTGTTGGTCCGGGCGGGGGAAGTGTGCTAGTACTGGCATGAGAGGGGGAGGTGCGCTAGTGTTGGTAGGGGAGGGGGAAGTGTGCTAGTACTGGCATGGGAGGGGGAGGTGTGCTAGTGTTGGTATGGGAGGGGGAAGTGTGCTTGTACTGGCATGGGAGGGGGAGGTGTGCTAGTGTTGGTATGGGAGGGGGAAGTGTGCTAGTGTTGGTACGGGAGGGGGAGGTGTGCTAGTGTTGGTACGGGAGGGGGAAGTGTGCTAGTACTGGCATGGGAGGGGGAGGTGTGCTATTGTTGGTACGGGAGGAGGAAGTGTGCTAGTACTGGCATGGGAGGGGGAGGTGTGCTAGTGTTGGTACGGGAGGGGGAAGTGTGCTAGTACTGGCATGAGAGGGGGAGGTGTGCTAGTGTTGGTATGGGAGGGGGAAGTGTGCTAGTGTTGGTACGGGAGGGGGAAGTGTGCTAGTACTGGCATGGGAGGGGGAGGTGTGCTTGTGTTGGTATGGGAGGGGGAAGTGTGCTAGTAGTGGCTTGGGAGAGGGAGGTGTGCTAGTGTTGGTACGGGAGGGGGAGGTGTGCTAGTGTTGGTACGGGAGGGGGAAGTGTGCTAGTGTTGGTATGGGAGGGGGAGGTGTGCTAGTGTTGGTATGGGAGGGGGAAGTGTGCTAGTACTGGCTTGGGAGGGGGAGGTGTGCTAGTGTTGGTATGGGAAGGGGAAGTGTGCTAGTGCTGGTATGGGAGGGGGAAGTGTGCTAGTACTGGCATGGGAGGGGGAGGTGTGCTAGTGCTGGTACGGGAGGGGAAAGTGTGCTAGTACTGGCATGGGAGGGGGAGGTGTGCTAGTGTTGGTATGGGAGGGGGAAGTGTGCTAGTACTGGCATGGGAGGGGGAAGTGTGCTAGTGTTGGTATGGGAGGGGGAGGTGTGCTAGTGTTGGTATGGGAGGGGGAAGTGTGCTAGTGTTGGTACGGGAGGGGGAAGTGTGCTAGTACTGGCATGGGAGGGGGAGGTGTGCTAGTGTTGGTACGGGAGGGGGAAGTGTGCTAGTACTGGCATGGGAGGGGGAGGTGTGCTAGTGTTGGTATGGGAGGGGGAAGTGTGCTAGTACTGGCATGGGAGGGGGAGGTGTGCTAGTGTTGGTACGGGAGGGGGAAGTGTGCTAGTACTGGCATGGGAGGGGGAGGTGTGCTAGTGTTGGTATGGGAGGGGGAAGTGTGCTAGTACTGGCATGGGAGGGGGAGGTGTGCTAGTGTTGGTACGGGAGGGGGAAGTGTGCTAGTACTGGCATGGGAGGGGGAGGTGTGCTAGTGTTGGTATGGGAGGGGGAAGTGTGCTAGTGTTGGTATGGGAGGGGGAAGTGTGCTAGTACTGGCATGGGAGGGGGAGGTGTGCTAGTGTTGGTATGGGAGGGGGAAGTGTGCTAGTGCTGGTATGGGAGGGGGAAGTGTGCTAGTGCTGGTATGGGAGGGGGAAGTGTGCTAGTACTGGCAGGGGAGGGGGAGGTGTGCTAGTGTTGGTACGGGAGGGGGAAGTGTGCTAGTACTGGCATGGGAGGGGGAGGTGTGCTAGTGTTGGTATGGGAGGGGGAAGTGTGCTAGTACTGGCATTGGAGGGGGAGGTGTGCTAGTGTTGGTATGGGAGGGGGAAGTGTGCTAGTGCTGGTATGGGAGGGGGAAGTGTGTTAGTGCTGGTACGGGAGGGGGAAGTGTGCTAGTACTGGCATGGGAGGGGGAGGTGTGCTAGTGTTGGTATGGGAGGTGGAAGTGTGCTAGTGTTGGTATGGGAGGGGGAAGTGTGCTAGTGCTGGTATGGGAGGGGGAATTGTGCTAGCACTGGCATGGGAGGGGGAGGTGTGCTAGTGTTGGTATGGGAGGGGGAAGTGTGCTAGTACTGGCATGGGAGGGGGAGGTGTGCTAGTGCTGGTATGGGAGGGGGAAGTGTGCTAGTACTGGCATGGGAGGGGGAGGTGTGCTAGTGCTGGTATGGGAGGGGGAAGTGTGCTAGTACTGGCATGGGAGGGGGAGGTGTGCTAGTGCTGGTATGGGAGGGGGAAGTGTGCTAGTACTGGCATGGGAGGGGGAAGTGTGCTAGTGCTGGTATGGGAGGGGAAAGTGTGCTAGTGCTGGTATGGGAGGGGGGAAGTGTGCTAGTACTGGTATGGGAGGGGAAAGTGTGCTAGTGCTGGTATGGGAGGGGGAAGTGTGCTAGTGCTGGTATCGTAAGGGTTCTTAAATGGAGATATCGTAGGTTGAAGGTAGACACACACTTGTAGGATGGTAAATATATTGTCAGACTGAGATGAGGGATGGAGCCCCAGCTGCCTTGCCTGTCTACGCCTGGATGGTCTGCCGCCGAGTGAGGCCGGGACAGAGGAATGGGCCTCCTCGTGTGCATCCCGTGACATCACACAAAGCCACAGGCCTACGAGGGGTCTCGTGTCTAAAGCACATGGATGATGCTACTGCTATGCTATATAATACTGGGAATACAGGGATCAGCAACTATGCTGACAGCTCGGTCATGTTACGTATGTCGTCCCGACATACACTACTATACTATAGGCTGAACAGGCAGGCGGATCTGGGCTGATTCTATACAATAACAAATTCATATATAACTTAGAACTAATGGATGGTACAACATGATTTTGACGTAATGGGTGTTAACGTAATCATTACAAACTATAAGAACAAATCATTATACAATATGGATGGAATTGATCGATCGATCTGTATTCATGCACTCTACGGATTCTGAGGAAAAATAATTATATACAAAGAAGTGTTTAACAGAAAGGCAGATTCGGTGCACTCAAATCTAGACTGTTAATTCTCAGAATACGGAGGGAACGTGAACACGAAAATTTCTGACAAACTGATCAGCTAATAATAAACACACAGTTGACAATTTCATTCATCTCGGACATCTAATTATACAGACTATGTACATTTAAACCCAATTCTGCGAGGGTTAGGTTTACATATGCAGAATGGTTATCATCTCTGGGAGGGTCGAATTGCTCTGCAATGGCTAACACATGCCTTGACTGAGAGAGATCTGAAGGAGTATCTACAAAAGATACAGGTACAATCACTAGTGACTGTGGAATTACTAATTCGTCTGCTAGGAGTACTCAACTCGACTATTCGATACAGTAATTCTTGGCTCATTACAAAGTCACTAATGGGTGCTGGTGGCTTCACAGTAAGAATAAGATCTTCCTGGAGCAGGAATCGAATCACACCAGAACACAAGGGATCTATTCTTTGGGCATTTTTGACATCCTCGACAGTAAATGGAGGATCTGCAGTAACTACACTAACGTGTCGCGATAAAGCATCTGCGACTACATTCGACTTGCCAGGTAAATTTTCAAAAGTGGGATTGAACTCTTGGATAGTCAAGGTCCATCTGGCTAACCTTCCAGTAGGCTGTTTGTTCTGGAATAAAGGTAAACAAAGCCACAGGCCTACGAGGGGTCTCGTGTCTAAAGCACATGGATGATGCTACTGCTATGCTATATAATACTGGGAATACAGGGATCAGCAACTATGCTGACACTGGTATGGGAGGGGGAAGTGTGCTAGTGCTGGTATGGGAGGGGGAAGTGTGCTAGTGCTGGTATGGGAGGGGGAAGTGTGCTAGTGCTGGTATGGGAGGGGGGAGGTGTGCTAGTGCTGGTATGGGAAGATATCGGTATCTGAGGGTATGGTATCTGTATCTATGGCGTTCCGTAGCTGGGTTGGTAGCGCACTCAACTCACACTGAGGTCCGTGGTTCGATCCCTGGTACGGGTGGAAACATTAGGACCTGTTACCTTAGGACACCTGCTGTCTATGTTCACCTAGCAGTAAGTAGATACCTGGTGTGGGTCGCATCCTGGGGACAAAATTAACCTAAGTTGCGAGAAATGCTCTGCATAACAAGGAACTTTCTATATAGCACGACACTGATGTCAGCTATGGTCTGTATACCTTGTACATGTACTTGTGGAAATAGAGATATTATTACTCTCTCACTGCTGGTAGTAAAGATCAATTAATACTACACAGTAACAATAAAGTATCAACACAGGGAAGAAACCCGCTTTAATAAAGACTACACACGGAGTACAGCACACGAGGCAATAACGGCGGAAGTCACTTATCAGTATCAACAAGTCACTGACTTTTTTCTGGGGTTCTCCTGGTGGATAATTTACACACATGTTACTATGTATATGTTGTGCGACTGTATTTATGTGTACCTCTGCCTGAGTAAGCTTACCTACCGTATTTTCCGGCATATAAGGCGCACGCTCATACAAGACCGTGGTGGTGTACTAGCGTACTGGAGTAGCGTAGTTGTAGCGTGACCTTAGTAAACAACTGCTAAAGTATAACCCAAAGCCTACCCTTGACCTGACCTCAAGCCTGGCCCATGCCCGGGCTCCGACAGTACAAACACTCGAAATTCAAAGGTATATATGAGGATCAGGCTGGTGTTCCAGCCTGATCCTTAGCTATATCTAAGTACCCTCTGTAACTACCCTCTGTGGACGGGGGCGGGGGAGGGGGGAAGTGCGCCCTATATGCCAGAAAATGGGGTATCTGCTTACTTACATAGTGGAGGCGCCTTGACTACCTCGTAGCAGACTGATAGCAACACTTGCTACAGTTTTAAGTTATTTGTTGTTGATAATAAAGTAAGACTGAAAATCACCTCTAGAAAAGGATTTTTTTTTTTTTTTTGAAGATGGACGCTTAAAAAGGTGAAGAGAATCATGTAATAAGAATAAAAGGTCAGGGAGAATTGAAGAAATAGTTAAGGAAATGAGAGAAGAGATAAGGGAGGAGGGTTGGCAACCTACGTGAGATAACAACAGGTGATAGTAGATAAAGAACCCACCCCTGGCCCACCCTGGTCCACCCCTGGCCCACCCTACCATTCTCCAACACCTAATATAACTTCTCACGACACCCCCCACCTCCCATCAACACCTCCACCCTCCACCTCCCATCAACACCTCCACCCTCCACTGGTTCCTCCGCCCCTTCAATCATATCACTCAAGTCATCTCCAATGTAACATTAATACTGAAACTGCAACACAAACCAGTACAAACAAAATTCTGTACACCCCAGCAACACACAACAATACATACACAACACACAAACACACACACACACACAACACACAAACACACACAAACACACACAACATACACACAACATACACACAACACACACACAACACACACACAACAACACACAACAACAACACACAACAACAACACACAGCAACAACACAAACACACACACACACACACACAACACACACACAACACACACACAACACACACACAACACACACACAACACACACACAACACACACACAACACACACACAACACACAGCAACAACACAAACACTAACAGCAACAACACACACACACAGCAACAACACAAACACACACACACACACACACACACACACACACAACACACACACACAGCAACAACACAAACACACACACACACAACACACACACAGCAACAACACAAACACACACACACACACACACACACACACACACACAGCAACAACACAAACACACACACACAGCAACAACACACACACAACACACACACACAGCAACAACACAAACACACACACACACACACACAGCAACAACACAAACACACACACACAGCAACAACACAAACACACACACACACACACACACACACACAGCAACAACACAAACACACACACACAGCAACAACACAAACACACACACACACACAGCAACAACACACACACACACACACACACACACTAACAGCAACAACACACACACACACACTAACAGCAACAACACACACACTAACAGCAACAACACACACACTAACAGCAACAACACACACACACACTAACAGCAACAACACACACACACTAACAGCAACAACACACACACACTAACAGCAACAACACACACACACACTAACAGCAACAACACACACACACACACACAACACACACACAGCAACAACACAAACACACACACACACAACACACACAACACACACACACAACACACACACACAGCAACAACACACAGCAACAACACAAACACACACACACACACACACAGCAACAACACAAACACACACACACACACAACAACAACAACACACACACACACACACACACACACACACACACACACACACACACAGCAATAACACACAACAACAACACAAACACACACACACAGCAACAACACAAACACACACACACACACAGCAACAACACACACACACTAGAGAGGTAGACAGTTCTTACCAGCACGGTAGAACGTGAACACAATGACGAGGTGAACTTGATACTTTTACAAAGTTGTGGATAACGTCATCGTTCCGCTCTGCTGACTAGAAACTCACACAACTCACAGCTAGACACGTACACACCTGCCCCACACACGTACACACTAGCACACGTACACACCACCCCAAGACACTTACACAAGGGCACGTACATAGCCACAAACGTACACACACCTGTCCAGCCTACATACACGCCTGCACAACCTATGTACACACCTTAACTTCCTGGGTATTAGTAGGTCGTGCCTGGCCAGGCCCACGAAGTCACCCAGAGTGAAGTTTTCGAAGAGAGGGTCGTCACGACCCCTGGACATCCTACGACGCACTTGATCCAAATAAGTGGAGCCGAACGACTTCATCCTCCCGGTACCAGCAGCCTGCCCACACCTCTGACAGCTGGGCGAGGTCCAGGAGGTGTCTCCACACACCTCTGATAGCTGGACGAGGTGAAGCAGGCTGTTCACACTGCTAGTTTACCACACTAATAGTGGAGGCGTCAGTTTGTCATCACTCTCTTTCTTGCTAATCCAAACTAGTCGAGTTTACTAGAAGAAGGTGCGGACTTTTGATAAACACGTTAATATTTCTAGTAGCTAGGAGGGTAGACGACACACAGAATGCGTCATCTTGTTAATAAAACCCTTTACAACTGCTGTGGAGAATGCTGAGTGTATTACGAACGAGGACAGTAAACAAAGCTTCAAGTGAGCTTCTCTCTGCCCTATGTGCGGGTTATCTGTGTATTACGAACGGCCGTAACCTCAGAGCGCATTCACTTGTGTCTTGCAGTGTTAATAACACTGCTTGCATCACCTGGCTATCACACTCAGGTGTTAAACTCTGCTCGTGCTTTAAGATATTGCAGAACACGTCAAGAATGCAAGAGGGAGGGAAGGCTCTGTTGAGATTTGAGTACTGAGAGTGACTGATACAGTGTCTTTAACCCAAGTGCCACTGTGAACTTCCTTGAGTAGCGGAAACAGTGCCACTACCGCGACTTTAGGAACCGGGCAACCGGTGCCATCTCCGTCGGGTGGTGCTCACGGCAGCCGGGTGGTGCTCACGGCAGCCGGGTGGTGCTCACGGCAGCCGTGTGGTGCTCACGACAGCCGGGTGATGCTCACGGCAGCCGGGTGGTGCTCACGGCAACCGGGTGATGCTCACGGCAGCCGGGTGGTGCTCACGGCAGCCGGGTGGTGCTCACGGCAGCCGGGTGGTGCTCACGGCAGCCGGGTGGTGCTCACGACAGCCGGGTGATGCTCACGGCAGCCGGGTGATGCTCACGGCAGCCGGGTGGTGCTCACGGCAGCCGGGTGGTGCTCACGACAGCCGGGTGATGCTCACGGCAGCCGGGTGGTGCTCACGGCAACCGGGTGATGCTCACGGCAGCCGGGTGGTGCTCACGGCAGCCGTGTGGTGCTCACGACAGCCGGGTGATGCTCACGGCAGCCGGGTGGTGCTCACGGCAGCCGGGTGGTGCTCACGGCAGGTCCTCCTGAAGGACACGGTACATACATGGAAGTGAGAGGTGTATGTATGTGTGTGTGTGTCTGTGTGCGTGTGTAGCCACACCAACACTGCTGATATCACATCAAGCACCAGCAAGACTACACACACACACACACACACACACACACACACACACACATACACACACACACACACACACACACACACACACACACACACACACACACACACACACACACACACACACACACACACACACACTTAACCATTCTACTAAATAACATTAACTCTTCAAGTATCTGCCGTAGAGAGCAATTTTAAGAGGCAGTATAAGTCAGTATGAGGTCAGTATGAAGGCAGTATAAGGTCAATATTAAAGCATAAGGTTAGTGTGAGGGCAGTATAAGGTCAATGAGGGCAGTTTAAGTACGAGGACAGTATAAGGGCAGTATGAGGGCAAAATAAGGGCAACGACAATAGTTAAGATAAGAGTAGATAAAGGGTACTGTCTCACACTGCCTTCCACTACCCTCCACTGCCTTCTACTACCCTCACACTACCCTCCACTACCCTCCACTACCCTCACACTGCCTTCTACTCCCCTCACGCTACCCTCCACTGCCTTCTACTACCCTCACACTACCCTCCACTACCCTCACACTACCCTGCACTACCCTCACACTGCCTTCTACTACCCTCACACTACCCTCCACTACCCTCACACTGCCTTCTACTACCCTCACACTACCCTCCACTACCCTCACACTGCCTTCTACTACCCTCACACTACCCTCCACTACCCTCACACTATCCTCCACTACCCTCACACTGCCTTCTACTACCCTCACACTACCCTCCACTACCCTCACACTGCCTTCTACTACCCTCACACTACCCTCCACTACCCTCACACTGCCTTCTACTCCCCTCACGCTACCCTCCACTGCCTTCTACTACCCTCACACTACCCTCCACTACCCTCACACTGCCTTCTACTCCCCTCACGCTACCCTCCACTACCCCCACACTGCCTTCTACTACCCTCACGCTACCCTCCACTGCCTTCTACTACCCTCACACTACCCTCCACTACCCTCACCCTGCCTTCCACTACCCTCCACTGCCTTCTACTACCCTCACACTACCCTCCACTACCCTCACACTGCCTTCTACTACCCTCACACTACCCTCCACTACCCTCCACTGCCTTCCACTACCCTCCACTGCCTTCTACTACCCTCACACTACCCTCCACTACCCTCACACTGCCTTCTACTACCCTCCACTGCCTTCTACTACCCTCACACTACCCTCCACTGCCTTCTACTACCCTCACCCTGCTCTCCAATAACCTTCACTTCCCTCACACTGCCTTCTACTACCCTCACACTACCCTCCACTACCCTCCACTGCCTTCCACTACCCTCCACTGCCTTCTACTACCCTCACACTACCCTCCACTACCCTCACACTGCCTTCTACTACCCTCCACTGCCTTCTACTACCCTCACACTACCCTCCACTACCCTCACACTGCCTTCTACTACCCTCACACTACCCTCCACTGCCTTCTACTACCCTCACCCTGCTCTCCAATAATCTTCACTTCCCTCACCCTGCCTTCCACTACCCTCCACTGCCTTCTACTACCCTCACACTACCCTCCACTACCCTCAAGCTGCCTTCTACTACCCTCACACTACTCTCCACTGCCTTCTACTATCCTCACCCTGCTCTCCAATAACCTTCACTTCCCTCACCCTGCCTTCCACTGCCCTCCACTACCCCTCACCCTGACCTCCACTACCCTCACCCTGCCCTCTACTACCTTCCACTGCCCTCCTGTACCCCTTCCAATACCCTCACATTACCCTCCAGTGTGAGGGTGGGGGAGAGTGAGGTCAGGGGAGTGTGGGGGTGGGAGAGTGTGGGGGTAGGGGAGTGTGGGGGTGGGGGAGTGTGGGGGTGGGGGAGTGTGGGGGTGGGAAATGTGGGGTTGGGGGAGTGCGGGGGTGGAGAAGTGTGGGAGTTTGGGGTGTGGGGGTGAGTTTGGGGGTGGGGAGAGTGTGGGGTGGGGAGAGTGTGGAGAGTTTGGGGGTGGGGAGAGTGTGGGGGTGGGGAGTGTGGGGGTGGGGAGAGTGAGGGTGGGGAGAGTGTAGGGGTGGGAGAGTGTGAGGGTGGGAGTGTGGGGGTGGGGGAGTGTGGGGGGTGGGAGTGTGGGGGTGGGAGTGTGGGGGTGGGAGAGTGTGGGGGGGGTGGGAGAGTGTGGGGGTGGGAGAGTGTGGGGGTGGGGGAGTGTGTGGGTGGGAGAGTGTGGGGGTGGGAGAGTGTCGGGGTGGGAGAGTGTGGGGGTGGGAGAGTGTGGGGGTGGGAGTGTGGGGGTGGGGGAGTGTTGGGGTGGGGGAGTGTGTGGGTGGGAGTGTGGGGTGGGGGAGTGTGGGGGTGGGGGAGTATGGGGTGGGGGAGTGTGGGGATGGGGGAGTGTGGTGGTGGGGGAGTGTGGGGGTGGGAGAGTGTGGGGGTGGGGGAGTGTGGGGGTGGGGGAGTGTGGGGGTGGGAGAGTGTGGGGGTGGGGGAGTGTGGGGGTGGGGAGAGTGTGGGAGTGGGGGAGTGTGTGGGGTGAGGAGTGTGGGAGTGGGGGAATGTGGGGGTGGGAGAGTGTGGGGGTGGGGGAGTGTGGGGGTGGGAGAGTGTGGGGGTGGGGAGTGTGGGGGTGGGAGAGTGTGGGGGTGGGGGAGTGTGGGGGTGGGAGAGTGTGGGGGTGGGGGAGTGTGGGGGTGGGAGAGTGTGGGGGTGGGAGAGTGTGGGGGTGGGGGAGTGTGGGGGTGTGGGGGTGGGAGTGTGGGGGTGGGGGAGTGTGGGGGTGGGGAGAGTGTGGGAGTGGGGGAGTGTGGGGGTGGGGGAGTGTGGGAGTGGGGGAGTGTGTGGGGTGAGGAGTGTGGGAGTGGGAGTGTGGGGGTGGGGTGAGTGTGGGGGTGGGAGAGTGTGGGGTGGGAGAGTGTCGGGGTGGGAGAGTGTGGGGAGTGTGGGAGAGTGTGGGGGTGGGAGTGTGGGGGTGGGGGAGTGTTGGGGTGGGGGAGTGTGGGGGTGGGAGTGTGGGGTGGGGGAGTGTGGGGGTGGGGGAGTATGGGGTGGGGGAGTGGGGGAGTGTGGTGGTGGGGGAGTGTGGGGGTGGGAGAGTGTGGGGGTGGGGGAGTGTGGGGGTGGGGGAGTGTGGGGGTGGGAGAGTGTGGGGGTGGGGGAGTGTGGGGGTGGGAGAGTGTGGGGGTGGGAGAGTGTGGGGGTGGGGGAGTGTGGGGGTGGGGGTGTGGGGGTGGGTCAGCGTGGGGGTGGGAGAGTGTGGTGGTGGGAGAGTGTGGGGGTTGGGGAGTGTGGGGGTGGTAGAGTGTGGGGGTGGGGGAGTGTGGGGGTGGGAGAGTGTGGGGGTGTGGGAGTGTGGGGTTGTGGGAGAGTGTGGGGGTGGGAGAGTGTGGGGGTGGGAGAGTGTGGGGGTGTGGGAGAGTGTGGGGGTGGGGGAGTGTGGGGGTGGGGGAGTGTGGGGGTGGGGGAGTGTGGGGGTGGGGGAGTGTGGGGGTAGTAATCCCAAATACATAATTTTACAAGTGCACCAGAAAACGTTATTAAAGCGACGCTTCTGTGTCCAGTGTCCCAACACACACGGGGCCAGGAGCTATTGTTCGACCCCTTCAACCACATATGAGTACACACACACACACACACGGGGCCAGGAGCTATGACTCGACTCCTGCAACCATAATTAGGTGAGTACATACACCAACCTGCTGGAGTTAGGTTATGTAGGTACAGACACACGAGTACAGTTATTGTACATAGTAAGATGTGTGGACCCACCTCCAGGCCTGGTTATAACTGGGCAGCGGGGGCGCTGACCCCCTCAACACTCTCCAGGCATGTACAAATCAACCAGGATAGCCCCCCCCCACACACACACCAAAAAAAGGGCCAAAGTGACTATTTGCAAGGTAAGGAGAGAGAGAGAGAGAGAGAGAGAGAAAGAGAGAGAGAGAGGTTAGGTAATGGAACACAGGTGCAACTAATGTCACATTTTACTGTGGCAACGTTTCGCTCTCCAGAAGCTTTATGAAACAGTTATAAACAATACAAAGACAAAGCTCCTGGAAGAGGGATGGGTGATCTCAGTATTTTTGGAGTGCAAAACGGCGTCTGATACAGTGCTCTACAACAGACTGGTACTGTACAAGAACTAGTGCAGTAGGCAGGAATTACAAGTGCAAACAGTACAGTGGATCAAGGAATATTTAACTGGAAGGAATCGACGAATTACTGTCAGGGAGGAGGTGTGGGAATGGACCAGCGTGACGAGTGGGGTTCCACAAGGGTCAGTGCTTGGACCAGCACTGTTTCTTGTGTATGTGAACGACACGACAGAGGAAACTGAGTCAGAGGTGTGCCTTTTATCTAATGTGGAACTAATGAGAATACAAACAGGAGTAGACCAGAAAAGACTACAAATGGACCTAGACGCGCTGCAGGATAGGTCTGACACATGGCTACTTCGACTTAACTCCAGTAAATGCAAAATTATGAAAATCGGAGAAGGGCAAAGACGACCGGAAACAGAGTACAGGGTAGGGGGACAAAGCCTGCATACCTCCCTGAAAGAGAAGGACCTTGGGGTGATCACACTTCCAAGTATATCACCTTAGCCACACATCAATGAATAACCGCGGCAGCAAACGCGAGACTGGCAAGTTTCAGAAGCAGCTTTCAGGAACATTAACAAGGAGACAGTCACCACCTTATACCCGGCACATGTCAGGTCCATCCTGGAGTATGCAGCGCCAGGATGGAACCCACGTCTGGTTAAGCATTTAAACCTGGAAAACGTGCAAAGGTTTGCAACGAAACTAGTCCCAGAGCTGAGGGTTGTGAACTATGAGGAGGTAAAGCTGACCAAACTAGACGACAGAAGAATCAGAGGTGACATAATTACGACGTACAAAATAATGAAAGGAATTGACACAGATTACACTCCCACACAGCTGAAAGTTTAAAACCAGAGTTGAGTCACAGGGATGTCAGGAAATACTTCTTTAGCTTTACAGTGGTTAGAAAGTGCAACGACCTAGAGATCTACGTTGTAGAGGCAAAATCCATACACAGCTTTAAGGATAGGTACGACAGAGCTCAATCAGCCAGAAATGTAACCTACTGGACAGAACAGAGGCGGGGCCAGGAGCTGAGACTCATTCCCTGCAACCACAAATGAACACACACACACGTGTCTGCGCATTACACAAACACACACACACACACACGTGTGCGCGCATTACACACGCACATGAGTGTACACATAACACATGCAAATCAGAGCAAAACGAGATCATGGGATGGAATAACAGAGAGAGAGTTGTTACCAAGGGTGGCCAGGGTGGCCAGGGTGGCCAGGGTGGCCAGGGTGAGGCAGGGTGAGGCAGGGTGAGGCAGGGAGGAAGTAGGGGAGGGAGGAAGTTGTGGGGGAGGGGAGGAAGTTGTGAAAGAGGAAAGGCGATAGAATAAGGCAGAAGAATAGTTAAAGCAGAGAAAGAGGAAAGAGGGAAAGAGAGAGGACGATAGCTACATCAATCACCAGCTAACAGCTATATCAGCCTGGGGAAACCGATGGCAGGTCACATTTGCTCCTGAGAAAACACAAATGATGATGGTCTCTAGGCATGATGGTAATGCTGGAGCAGTGATAAGAATGATGGTCTCTAGGCACCATGATGGTAATGCTGGAGCAGTGATAAGAATGATGGTCTCTAGGCACCATGATGGTAATGCTGGAGCAGTGATAAAAATGATGGTCTCTAGGCACCATGATGGTAATGCTGGAGCAGTGATAAGAATGATGGTCTCTAGGCACCATGATGGTAATGCTGGAGCAGTGATAAGAATGATGGTCTCTAGGCACCATGATGGTAATGCTGGAGCAGTGATAAAAATGATGGTCTCTAGGCACCATGATGGTAATGCTGGAGCAGTGATAAGAATGATGGTCTCTAGGCACCATGATGGTAATACTGGTCGTGTTGGTACCCTCGAACGAAGTTAGATTTCCTTGGGGTGAAATTTGCCTCCAAACTGACCATGAAAAACCACGTTGTAAATCTTGCAAATAAGGCGGCCAGGAAGCTTACAGCACTTCGATGTTATCTCGCATGTGCTTGGCAGTAGAGGCTGCCAGATTCTGTCTGAGGCACAAGTACGCTCACACCTTGAGTATGCTCCACTTTCTTGGATTACCAGCCCTCCGTCTCATCTATGACTTCTTGACAGAACAGAGCACAGAGCAAGACGACTCATCTCTGGCCTGGACCCAGCCTGGATAGATCTGTTATTCCAGCAGAGCCTTCAACACAGGAGGGTTGTGGGTGGCCTTACTGTTATATATACAAGGACAATATTGTCAAAGTATCACACTTGGCTACACTCCGAGGACAGCGAGAAGTTAGCATCTACACCACAAGACGGGCAGCAAACAGCAACTGTAACCTTTTCCAGAACATCACTTCATCTGAGATCATTTATTCCCAGGATGACTCGAGTCTGGAACATGTTCGTACAGCATAACGACATCAATGATATAAAGTCAGTTGACCAAATAAAATTGCTGGCCCACAGATGGCTCCAACTTCATCCTGTTCCATAATTGTCTCATAACAATAAAAAGGCTTCCAAATAATTTAATGTAGGTAACAGCTCTTGGCTTGTAAATAAAATTAAGAACCTTAACCTAACCTTGTGAAACACTGCAGGAACAAAACAAGGGTGAGACAGTTAAGCAGAAATGGTGAGAGAACTACCACCATCACCACAACTACCACCATCACCACAACTACCACCATCACCACAACTACCACCATCATTACAACTACCACCATCATTACAACTACCACCATCACCACAACTACCACCATCATTACAACTACCACCATCATTACAACTACCACCATCATTACAACTACCACCATCACCACTACCACCATCACAACTACCACCATCACCACAACTACCACCATCACCACAACTACCACCATCACCACAACTACCACCATCACCACAACTACCACCATCATTACAACTACCACCATCACCACTACCACCATCACAACTACCACCATCACCACAACTACCAAAATCACAACTACCACCATCACCACAACTACCACCATCACCACCATCACAACTACCACCATCACCACTACCACCATCACCACTACCATCACAACTACCACCATCACCACTACCACCACAACTACCACCATCACCACAACTACCACCATCATCACAACTACCACCATCACCACTACCACCATCACAACTACCACCATCACCACTACCACCATCACCACTACCACCATCACCATCACCACTACCACCATCACCACTACCACCATCACCACTACCACCATCACAACCACCACCATCACAACTATCACCGTCACAACTACCACCATCACCACAACTACCACCATCACCACAACTACCACCATCACCACAACTACCACCATCACCACTACCACCACAACCACCATATCCACAACCACCACCACAACCATCACCACAACTACCACCATCACCACTACCACCACAACTACCACCATCACCACTACCACCACCACAACCATCACCACAACTACCACCATCACCACAACTACCACTATCACCACAACTACCACCACAACTACCACTATCACCACAACTACCACCATCACAACTACCACCATCACCACTACCACCACAACAACTACCACCATCACCACTACCACCACAACTACCACCATCACCACTACCACCACAACCACCACCATATCCACAACCATCACAACTACCACCGTCACCACAACTACCATCACAACTACCACTATCACCACAACTACCATCACAACTACCACCATCACAACTACCACCATCACCACTACCACCACTACAACTACCACCATCACCACTACCACAACTACCATCACCACTACCACCACAACCACCACCATATCCACAACCACCACCACCATATCCACAACCACCACCACAACCATCACCACAACTACCACCACCACCACAACTACCACCATCACCACAACTACTACCATCACTTACATTTCAAGGGACATCTCATTGACGAAGATCTTGAAGCTGGTCTCTGCCAGCTCCTCGAGTGCCATCTTGGCACCCTCTGGCTTCCCTTCCATCAAGTACCAGTACAAAGCTCTCGTTCCACCGCAAGTCAGCCTTCAGGCCGCACCGCGAACGTCGCACTTGGCCGCAATCAGTCTCCCCGCGACGTATATCGAGCATCAGCTCGCGTAACGACACACACACACTCGCTTTGCGTCAGCACCAACGCTAGCCAGTGGGAGATATTTTTGTTCACTGTCCTCCGCTGTTCAACCTGACATCGTTTACAGCAAGTGTCGGAACGTTGACACGACTCCACACTGTTCAAATGTTCAGAATAACAACACTGAATGCAGTAGTACTAGTGTTCACAGAGAAGGTTGAACACTGTGCTAAGTAACGAGACGAACATTGACGTAAACGTTAAAAATTTGCATAAGTACTATTTTCATTCAAAAAAAGTGAAGGAGGGAAGGAAGGAAGGAAGGAAGGAAGGTGAAATAAGTGTTCACTGAAGCATGAGAGGCACTTCCTTCACGGGTGCCATAACATTACTGGCACTTATGGTGTAATATCAAACACTTCCTTCAATGGTGCCACGTCAGTGTCATTCATGGTGGCACCTCGGACACTAGTGCCACAACACTAGTGTCACCCATGGTGGCACTTCAGACACTGGTGTCACAACACTAGTGTCATTCATGGTGGCACTGCAAACACCAGTGCCACAATAGTGTTATTCATGGTGACGCTTCAGACAATGAAACAACACGAGTGTCATTCTTGGTGGCACCTCAGACACTAGTGCCACAACATTAGTGTCATGGTGGCACCTCAGACAATAGTGCCGCAATACTAGTGTCATGGTGGCACCTCAGACACTAGTGCCACAACACTAGTGTCATGGTGGCACATCATACACTAGTGCCACAACATTAGTGTCATGGTGGCACCTCAGACAATAGTGCCGCAATACTAGTGTCATGGTGGCACCTCAGACACTAGTGCCACAACATTAGTGTCATGGTGGCACCTCAGACAATAGTGCCGCAATACTAGTGTCATGGTGGCACCTCATACACTAGTGCCACAACACTAGTGTCATGGTGGCACATCATACACTAGTGCCACAATAGTGTCATTCATGGTGGCACCTCAGACACTGGTGCCACAACACGACACTCCTGCCATCTACATCAAGTAGTGAGTGTCGACCAACTTTTCCAAGCACAAAAACTGGTCGAGACACTTGTGTGAGGACACTGGTCGTCAACCACTCTCCCAACACCCAGTACATCACACTGGTGTGAGGACACTGGTCGTCAACCACTCTCCCAACACCCAGTACATCACACTGGTGTGAGGACACTGGTGTGAGGACACTTGTGTGAGGACACTGGTCGTCAACCACTCTCCCAACACCCAGTACATCACACTGGTGTGAGGACACTGGTGTGAGGACACTTGTGTGAGGACACTGGTCGTCAACCACTCTCCCAACACCCAGTACATCACACTGGTGTCACCCTCAACCCAACCCCAGAACCTCAACCCCCCCTAGAACCTCAACCACACCCTAGAACCTCAACCACACTCTAGAACCTCAACCACACCCTAGAAGCTCAAAACCACCCTAGAACCTCAACCACACTCTAGAAGCTCAACCCCACCACAGAACCTCAACCCCACCCTAGAACCTCAACCCCACCCTAGAACCTCAACCACACCCTAGAAGCTCAACCCCACCACAGAACCTCAACCCCACCCTAGAACCTCAAAACCACCCTAGAACCTCAACCACACCCTAGAAGCTCAACCCCACCCCAGAACCTCAACCACACCCTAGAACCTCAACCCCACCCTAGAACCTCAACCCCACCCCAGAACCTCAACCCCATCCCAGAACCTCAACCCCACCCTAGAACCTCAGTCCCACCCCAGAACCTCAACCCCACCCTAGAACCTCAACCCGACCCAAGAACCTCAACCCCACCCTAGAACCTCAACCCCACCCCAGAACCTCAACCCCACCCCAGAACCTCAACCACACCCCAGAACCTCAACCCCACCCTAGAACCTCAACCACACCCCAGAACCTCAACCCCACCCCAGAACCTCAACTACACCCCAGAACCTCAACCCCACCCCAGAACCTCAACCCCACCCTAGAACCTCAATCACACCCCAGAACCTCAACCCCACCCCAGAACCTCAACCCCACCCCAGAACCTCAACCCCACCCTAGAACCTCAACCCCACCCCAGAACCTCAACCCCACCCCAGAGCCTCAACCACACCCTAGAACCTCAACCCCACCCTAGAACCTCAACTCCACCCCAGAACCTCAACCACACCCCATAACCTCAACCCCACCCTAGAACCTCAACCCCACCCTAGAACCTCAACCCCACCCTAGAACCTCAACCACACCCCAGAACCTCAACCCCGCCCCAGAACCTCAACCACACTCCAGAACTTCAACCCCACCCTAGAACCTCAACCCCGCCCGAGAACCTCAACCCCACCCCAGAACCACAACCACACCTCATAACCTCAACCCCACCCAAGAACCTCAAACCCAACCTAGAACCTCAACCCCGCCCCAGAACCTCAACCCCACCCTAGAAGCTCAACCCCACCCCAGAACCTCAACCACACCCTAGAACCTCAACCCCACCCTAGAACCTCAACCCCACCCTAGAACCTCAACCACACCCTAGAACCTCAACCCCACCCTAGAAGCTCAACCCCACCCCAGAATCTCAACCACACCCCAGAACCTCAACCCCACCCTAGAACCTCATCCCCACCCCAGAACCTCAACCACACCCCATAACCTCAACCCCACCCCAGAACCTCAACCTCACCCCAGAACCTCAACCACACCCCATACCCACAACCACACCCCAGAAATTCAACCCCACCCTAGAACCTCAACCCCACCCCAGAACCTCAACCCCACCCTAGAACCTCAACCCCACCCCAGAACCTCAACCCCACCCTAGAACCTTAACCCCACTACAGAACCTCAACCCCACCCTAGAACCTCAACCACACCCCAGAACCTCAACCCCACCCCAGAACCTCAACCCCACCCTAGAACCTCAACCCCACCCCAGAACCTCAATCCCACCCCAGAACCTCAACCCCACCCTAGAACCTCAACCCCACCCCAGAACCTCAACCCCACCCTAGAACCTCAACCACACCCCAGAACCTCAACCCCACCCTAGAACCTCAACCACACCCCAGAACCTCAACCCCACCCCAGAACCTCAACCCCACCCCAGAACCTCAACCACACACCACCCCCTCCCCCAATGGCACTCCAGTGGCCTGTTGAACTACATCAGTGGCATTGTTGAACTACCATGGCACTGTTGAACTACATCACTGGCACTCTACATACTGGCACTATTGAACTAGCTGTAACTACATCAATGACATCACTGGCACTGTTGAACTACATCAATGGCACTGTTGAACTACATCACTGGCACAGTTGAACTACATCACTGGCACTGTTGAACTACATCAATGGCACTGTTGAACTACATCACTGGCAATATTGAACTACATCACTGGCACTGTCGACTACATCACTGGCACTGTTGAACTACATCAATGGCACTGTTGAACTACATCACTGGCACTGTTGAACTACATCACTGGCACTGTTGAACTACATCAGTGGCACTGTTGAACTACATCAATGGCACTGTTGAACTACATCACTGGCACTATTGAACTACATCACTGGCACTGGCACTGTTGAACTTGAACTACATCACTGGCACTATTGAACTACATCAATGGCACTGTCGACTACACTGGCACTGTTGAACGACATCAATGGCACTGTTGAACTACATCACTGGCACTGTTGAACTACATCAACGGCACTGTTGAACTACATCACTGGCATTGTCGACTACATCACTGGCACTGTTGAACTACATCACTGGCACTGTTGAACTACATCACTGGCACTGTTGAACTACATCACTGGCACTGTTGAACTACATCACTGGCACTGTTGAACTACATCACTGGCACTGTTGAACTACATCACTGGCACTATTGAACTACATCAATGGCACTGTCGACTACACTGGCACTGTTGAACGACATCAATGGCACTGTTGAACTACATCACTGGCACTGTTGAACTACATCAATGGCACTGTTGAACTACATCACTGGCACTGTTGAACTACATCAATGGCACTGTTGAACTACATCAGTGGCACTGTTGAACTACATCACTGGCACTGTTGAACTACATCAGTGGCACTGCTGAACATCAATGGTACTGTTGAACTACAATGGCACTGATGAACTACAATGGCACTGTTGACTACAATGGCACTATTGAACTACATCGATGGCACTGTTGAACTACATCACTGGCACTGTTGAACATCACTGGCACTACTGAACTACATCAATGGCACTGTTGAACTACATCACTGGCACTGTTGAACTACATCACTGGCACTGTTGAACTACATCACTGGCACTATTGAACTACATCACTGGCACTGTTGAACTAAATCACTGGTACTATTGAACTACATCAATGGCACTGTTGAACTACATCAATGGCACTGTTGACTACAATGGCACTATTGAACTACATCAATGGCACTGTTGAACTAGATCGATGGCACTGTTGAACTATATCAATGGCACTGTTGAACTAGATCGATGGCATTGTTGAACTAGGTCGATGGCACTGTTGAACTAGATCGATGGCACTGTTGAACTATATCAATGGCACTGTTGAACTAGATCGATGGCACTGTTGAACTATATCAATGGCACTGTTGAACTAGATCGATGGCACTGTTGAACTAGATCGATGGCACTGTTGAACTAGATCGATGGCACTGTTGAACTAGATCGATGGCACTGTTGAACTATATCAATGGCACTGTTGAACTAGATCGATGGCACTGTTGAACTATATCAATGGCACTGTTGAACTAGATCGATGGCACTGTTGAACTAGATCGATGGCACTGTTGAACTAGATCGATGGCACTGTTGACATTATTTTTTTAACTGAAAAAGTAATTTGTCTTTGAACTATTGTAAACTTCGTGAGAGAGAGAGAGAGAGAGAGAGAGAGAGAGAGAGAGAGAGAGAGAGAGAGAGAGCGTGAAACAAGCTTTTATGCCACAAGACGGGCAGAAAGCAGCAACTTCACTCTGGCTGTACCCTTCTCCAGAACATCACTCCATCTGAGATCATACATACCCAGGATGACTCGAGTATGGAACACATTCGTACAGCATAATGATGTCAACGAGATAAAGTCAGTTGATCAAATGAAAATGCTGGCCCACAGATGGCTCCAACTTCATCCTGTTCCCTACTTATATGTCTCATAACAATAAAAATGCTTTCAAATGAGCTGATGTAGGTAACAGCTCTTAGCTTGCCAATAAAGTTAGGAATCCTTAACCTGTAAATAGCTGTCAATAAAGCTAGGGATCCTTAACCTTGTCAAACCCTGTGTAAAAAAAAAAAAAAAAAAAAAGAGAAAGAGAGAGAGAGAGAGAGAGAGAGAGAGAGAGAGAGAGAGAGAGAGAGAGAGAACGTGAGTTGGGTGAAAATATTTGTGGTGAGCAAGATCAAAGTGTTGCAGGTAGGGAGGGGAGAATGTTGGGGAGGGGAGAATGTTGGGGAGGGGAGAATGTTGGGGAGGGGAGAATGTTGGGGAGGGGAGAATGTTGGGGAGGGGAGAATGTTGGGGAGGGGAGAATGTTGGGGAGGGGAGAATGTTGGGGAGGGGAGAATGTTGGGGACGGGAGAATGTTGGGGAGGGGAGAATGTTGGGGACGGGAGAATGTTGGGGACGGGAGAATGTTGGGGGGGGGATAATGATGGGGACGGGGAGAATGTTGGGGAGGGGAGAATGTTGGGGACGGGAGAATGTTGGGGACGGGAGAATGTTGGGGACGGGAGAATGTTGGGGAGGGGAGAATGTTGGGGAGGGGAGAATGTTGGGGAGGGGAGAATGTTGGGGAGGGGAGAATGTTGGGGACGGGAGAATGTTGGGGACGGGAGAATGTTGGGGAGGGGAGAATGTTGGGGACGGGAGAATGTTGGGGAGGGGAGAATGTTGGGGACGGGAGAATGTTGGGGAGGGGAGAATGTTGGGGAGGGGAGAATGTTGGGGACGGGAGAATGTTGGGGACGGGAGAATGTTGGGGACGGGAGAATGTTGGGGACGGGAGAATGTTGGGGACGGGAGAATGTTGGGGAGGGGAATGTTGGGGACGGGAGAATGTTGGGGAGGGGAGAATGTTGGGGACGGGAGAATGTTGGGGAGGGGAGAATGTTGGGGACGGGAGAATGTTGGGGACGGGGAGAATGTTGGGGACGGGAGAATGTTGGGGACGGGAGAATGTTGGGGACGGGAGAATGTTGGGGACGGGAGAATGTTGGGGACGGGAGAATGTTGGGGATTGGGGAGGGGAGAATGTTGGGGACGGGAGAATGTTGGGGACGGGGAGAATGTTGGGGAGGGAATGAGAATGTTGGGGACGGGAGAATGTTGGGTACGGGAGAATGTTGGGGAGGGGAGAATGTTGGGGAGGGGAGAATGTTGGGGAGGGGGGAGAAGGTTGGGGACGGGAGATTGTTGGGGACGGGAGAATGTTGGGGAGGGGAGAATGTTGGGGAGGGGAGAATGTTGGGGACGGGAGAATGTTGGGGAGGGGAGAATGTTGGGGACGGGAGAATGTTGGGGAGGGGAGAATGTTGGGAGGGGAGAATGTTGGGGACGGGAGAATGTTGGGGACGGGAGAATGTTGGGGAGGGGAGAATGTTGGGGAGGGGAGAATGTTGGGGAGGGGAGAATGTTGGGGACGGGAGAATGTTGGGGAGGGGAGAATGTTGGGGACGGGAGAATGTTGGGGAGGGGAGAATGTGGGGGACGGGAGAATGTTGGGGAGGGGAGAATGTTGGGGACGGGAGAATGTTGGGGAGGGGGGGACGGGAGTTGGGGAAGAATGTTGGGGACGGGAGAATGTTGGGGAGGGGAGAATGTTGGGGACGGGAGAATGTTGCGGAGGGGAGAATGTTGGGGAGGGGAGAATGTTGGGGAGGGGAGAATGTTGGGGACGGTTGGGGACGGGAGAATGTTGGGGAGAATGTTGGGGACGGGAGAATGTTGGGGAGGGGAGAATGTTGGGGAGGGGAGAATGTTGGGGACGGGAGAATGTTGGGGACGGGGAGAATGTTGGGGACGGGAGAATGTTGGGGACGGGAGAATGTTGGGGACGGGAGAATGTTGGGGAGGGGAGAATGTTGGGGACGGGAGAATGTTGGGGACGGGAGAATGTTGGGGACGGGAGAATGTTGGGGACGGGAGAATGTTGGGGAGGGGAGAATGTTGGGGAGGGGAGAATGTTGGGGACGGGAGAATGTTGGGGAGGGGAGAATGTTGGGGACGGGAGAATGTTGGGGACGGGAGAATGTTGGGGACGGGAGAATGTTGGGGACGGGGAGTTGGGGAAGAATGTTGGGGACGGGAGAATGTTGGGGATGGGAGAATGTTGGGGACGGGAGGGAGAATGTTGGGAACGGGAGAATGTTGGGGAGGGGAGAATGTTCGGGACGGGAGAATGTTGGGGAGGGGAGAATGGGGGAGAAATGTTTGGGACGGAAGAATGTTGGGGAGGGGAGAATGTTGGGGACGGGAGAATGTTGGGGACGGGAGAATGTTGGGGACGGGAGAATGTTGGGGAGGGGAGAATGTTGGGGACGGGAGAATGTTGGGGACGGGAGAATGTTGGGGACGGGAGAATGTTGGGGAGGGGAGAATGTTGGGGACGGGAGAATGTTGGGGAGGGGAGAATGTTGGGGAGGGGAGAATGTTGGGGAGGGGAGAATGTTGGGGAGGGGAGAATGTTGGGGACGGGAGAATGTGGGGGCGGGGAGAATGTTGGGGAGGGGAGAATGTTGGGGAGGGGAGAATGTTGGGGAGGGGAGAATGTTGGGGACGGGAGAATGTTGGGGAGGGGAGAATGTTGGGGAGGGGAGAATGTTGGGGAGGGGAAAATGTTGGGGACGGGAGAATGTTGGGGAGGGGAGAATGTTGGGGACGGGAGAATGTTGGGGACGGGAGAATGTTGGGGACGGAAGAATGTTGGGGAGGGGAGAATGTTGGGGACGGGAGAATGTTGGGGACGGGAGAATGTTGGGGACGGGAGAATGTTGGGGACGGGAGAATGTTGGGGACGGAAGAATGTTGGGGAGGGGAGAATGTTGGGGAGGGGAGAATGTTGGGGAGGGGAGAATGTTGGGGAGGGAAATGTTTGTTGGGAGGAGAGAATGTTGGGGTGGGGAGAATGTTGGGGAGGGGAGAATGTTGGGGACGGGAGAATGTTGGGGAGGGAAGAATGTTGGGGAGGAGAGAATGTTGGGGAGAGAAGAATGTTGGGGAGGGGAGAATGTTGGGGTGGGGAGAATGTTGGGGTGGGGAGAATGTTGGGGAGGGAAGATTGTTGGGAGGAGAGAATGTTGGGGAGAGAAGAATGTTGGGGAGGGGAGAATGTTGGGGTGGGAAGATTGCTGGGAGGAGAGAATGTTTGGGAGGGGAGAATGTTGGGGTGGGGAGAATGTTTGGGTGGGGAGAATGTTGGGGTGGGGAGAATGTTGGGGTGGGGAGAATGTTGGGGAGGGGAGAAGGTTGGGGTGGGGAGAATGTTGGGGAGGGAAGATTGTTGGGAGGAGAGAATGTTGGGGAGGGGAGAATGTTGGGGTGGGGAGAATTGTTGGGGGGAGGGAAGATTGTTGGGAGGAGAGAATGTTGGGGAGGGGAGAGAAGATGTTGGGGGGGAGATTGGGGGGGAGGGAAGATTGTTGGGGGGGAGATGTGGGGGGAGGGAAGATTGTTGGGAGGGGAGATTGTGGGGGGAGGGAAGATTGTTGGGAGGGGAGATTGTGGGGGGAGGGATGTTGGGGGGGAGATTGGGGGGAGAATTGTTGGGGGGGAGATGGGGGGGAGGGAATGTTGGGGGGGAGATGGGGGGGAGGGAATTGTTGGGGGGGAGGGAAGATTGCTGGGAGGGGAGAGATTGTTGGGAGGGGAGATTGGGGGGGGAGGGAAGATTGTTGGGAGGGGAGATTGTGGGGGGAGGGGAGTGCAGGAAGATGTTGACAGATGTTAGAGGTAGTGAAGCTGGTAAGAAGCAAGGCAAGTGTGTACCATAATTACTGTACCATAATTACTGTACCATAATTACTGTACCATAATTACTGTACCATAATTACTGTACCATAATTACTGTACCATAATTACTGTACCATAATTACTGTACCATAATTACTGTACCATAATTACTGTACCATAATTACTGTACCATCACTATTGTACCATAATTGCTGTACCATCACTATTGTACCATAATTACTGTACCATCACTATTGTACCATAATTACTGTACCATCACTATTGTACCATAATTACTGTACCATCACTATTGTACCATAATTACTGTACCATCACTATTGTACCATAATTACTGTACCATCACTATTGTACCATTATTATTGTACCATTATTATCGTAGCCCGTGACACTAAGTGTCACGGGCTACAATAATCGCGAACAAGCGATACAAAACAACCACAGAGGGGGAGTTGAATGATAGCTCTAGGCCTTTCATATTGCAATCAACACATCAGCGGCTTGCAATGTTGCACAGATGAGTAGGAAGTTCAGGTGAACGAATCTACCTGGACTTCCTACTCATTTCTGCAACATTGCAAGCTCCTAATGTGTTGATTGGAACACGAAAGGCCTAGAGCTATCATTCAACTCCCCCTCTCAAATAGGCTGGAGTGATCACCGGGTAACTGGTGACAGCACCAGCTGGCTCACTACCACCTGGCACCCTCTGGCGCCACAGGTGGCTCATCGAGTATGCTCAGGTGGTCTCGGCGACAGGTGAATTCCTCCACCCGTAAGTCACTAGTAACAGGTGGCACCTGACCCACCCATCACCACCTGTCCCATCCATCACCACCTGTCCCACCCATCACCACCTGTCCCACTCATCACCACCTGGCACACATCGCCACCTGGTTGTAACTGAACAAGTAACACTGAACATGTGAACATTAACCAGCTGGTAACAATGAACAAGTCAACATTAACCAGCTGGTAACAATGAACAAGTCAACATTAACCAGCTGGTAACAATGAACAAGTCAACATTAACCAGCTGGTAGTAATGAACAAGTCAACATTAACCAGCTGGTAGTAATGAACAAGTCAACATTAACCAGCTGGTAGTAATGAACAAGTCAACATTAACCAGCTGGTAGTAATGAACAAGTCAACATTAACCAGCTGGTAGTAATGAACAAGTCAACATTAACCAGCTGGTAACAATGAACAAGTCAACATTAACCAGCTGGTAACAATGAACAAGTCAACATTAACCAGCTGGTAGTAATGAACAAGTCAACATTAACCAGCTGGTAGTAATGAACAAGTCAACGGTAACCAGCTGGTAACAATGAACAAGTCAACGGTAACCAGCTGGTAACAATGAACAACTCAACGGTAACCAGCTGGTAACAATGAACAAGTCAACGGTAACCAGCTGGTAAGGCTGTACAATATTAACCAGCTGGTAACGTACACTGCATCGTGACACTAGTTCACCGTTCACTGTAACAGTGTCACACAGTAGACCCCTGTAATACTGCATGAGAGAGAGAGAGAGAGAGAGAGAGAGAGAGAGAGAGACTTGGTCGCTGTCTACTGACTCACTCACGGCCACATCAACAATGTAACGTTAGTTACACCATCTGACTCTCAGCCACCACCGCAATACCGCCACCAGATGGGCAAGTTGCGAGCGAGCGAGCGAGAGAGAGAGAGAGAGAGAGAGAGAGAGAGAGAGAGAGAGAGAAAGAGAAAGAGAGAGAGAGGACGAAGTTGATATCCTTGGGGTGAAATCTGCCTCCAAACTGACCATGAAAAACCACGTTGTAAATCTTGCAAATAAGGCGGCCAGGAAGCTTACAGCACTTCGATGTTATTTCGCATGTGCTTGACAGTGGAGGCTGCCAGATTCTGTCTGAGGCACAAGTACGCTCACACCTTGATTATGCTCCACTTTCTTGGATTACCAGCCCTCCATCTCATCTATGACTTCTTGACAGAACAGAGCACAGAGCAAGACGACTCATCTCTGGCCTGGACCCAGCCTGGATAGATCTGTTATTCCAGCAGAGCCTTCAACACAGGAGGGTTGTGGGTGGCCTAACTGTTATATATACAAGGACATTATTGTCAAAGTACCACACTTGGCTACACTCCGAGGACAGCGAGAAGTTAGCATCTACACCACAAGACGGGCAGCAAACAGCAACTGTAACCTTTTCCAGAACATCACTTCATCTGAGATCATTTATTCCCAGGATGACTCGAGTCTGGAACATGTTCGTACAGCATAACGACATCAATGATATAAAATCAATTGACCCCAAAAATTGATGGCCCATAGCTGGTTCTCGCCTGGCCCACAGATGGTTTTAATTTCATTTTATTCCCTATTTTTGTCTCAGAATAAAAAGGTTTTTCAATGATGTGATGTAGGTAACAGCTCTTGGCTTGTAAATAAAGGAACCTTAACCTAACACTGTCAAAACTCAAGTGAATGTATATATAAAAAAAAGTGACATGTGTCGGGAGAGCGTGACAGTGAGACGTCAGCAGACACAGACACTGACACACAGACAGACGCAGACACGATCACTGCAGTTCGCACACTGCCGCTGCCTCACGAACCACCACCACTACCACCCAACCTTACTTTCCAATCCACCACCACTACCACCACCCCTGCCACCATCACCACTACTACCACCCCTGGAACTTACACCACAACCACCACCCCTGTCACCTACACCACTACCACCATCCCTGCCACCTACACCATCATGACTACCACCACCCCTGCCACCTACACCACTACCACCATCCCTGCCACCTACACCATCATGACTACCACCATCCCTGCCACCTACACCATCATGACTACCACCACCCCTGCCACCTACACCACTACCACCATCCCTGCCACCTACACCATCATGACTACCACCACCCCTGCCACCTACACCACAACCACCACCCCTGCCACCTACACTACTACCACCACCCCTGCCACCTACACCACTAACACTACCACCACCCCTGCCACCATCACCACTACTACCACCCCTGCCACCTACACCACAACCACCACTCCTGTCACCTACACCACTACCACCACCCCTGCCACCTACACCACTACCACCACCCCTGCCACCTAAACCACTACCACCATACCTGCCACCTACACCATCATGACTACCACCACCCCTGCCACCTACACCACAACCACCACCCCTGCCACGTACACTGCTACCACCACCCCTGCCACCTACACCATCACCACTACCACCACTCTCTGCCACCTACACCACTACTACCACCCCTGCCACGTACACCATAACCACCAGCACCACTCCCTGCTACCTACACCACTACCACCACCCCTGCCACCTAAACCACTACCACCATACCTGCCACCTACACCATCATGACTACCACCACCCCTGCCACCTACACCACAACCACTACTCCTGTCACCTACACCACTACCACCACCCCTGCCACCTACACCACTACCACCACCCCTGCCACCTAAACCACTACCACCATACCTGCCACCTACACCATCATGACTACCACCACCCCTGCCACCTACACCACAACCACCACCCCTGCCACCTACACTGCTACCACCGCCCCTGCCACCTACACCATCACCACTACCACCACTCTCTGCCACCTACACCACAACCACCACCCCTGCCACCTACACTGCTACCACCACCCCTGCCACCTACACCACAACCACCACCCCTGCCACCTACACCATCACCACTAGCACCACCCCCTGCCACCTACACCACCACCACTATCACTCCCACCTAAACATAATATAAAACAATAACAATATTCGATAAATCTCTTTAAAAAACCATTCAAACCATCCATTAGTCGACCCACATCGACGATGGTTGGTTATATACACTGAGAGACATACACCTCTCGGTGTGTATAGACCTGAGACACTAACGAATGTCGATACAAATTTCTATAGGTGGAATGAGAGACACTGGGTGTCATATACACTAGGAGAGTGTACTTAAAGCTATCTTAACCAATGCTGTATGGCTGGGAGGCAGCTATATACCACAAGTCAGAGCCCAGAGCATCACCAGTACCTTCCTGACAGCCAAGGAGGGTAAGATGACAGTTAAGAAACTGACTGAGAGCAGCAGTGGCAGCAGCATCCCTGGCAGATAGGTATCAGCAGTGAGGTCAGTCACCCTGCACTCCATGCTGAACCTTGTTGCTCGTCTCCTGGACCCACTAGTCTGCCAGTTCCCAAAGAACATATATCACTTTCTCCAAAAATATATATTAGAGTTGCAATATAGGCTTCACAGTTTAACTTGCAATACTTACAAGCTCGTAACTTAAGGATAAGAGATAATTTTGTGGTTGCCAGTTATCCACAGTCTCAGACGTCACTGAAGGTAGAAATCTCTGTTATAGAGGACGCTTAATGTAGCATCCTGAGCCTCAGCATCCGGCTGCTCATTACACGGGACCGCACAAGATTGGGACGCCAGTTTATTATCTGGAATCTCAAAATGTGTGTAGTGATACAGTGAACATCATTGTAACACTACACACAGTAACAGTGACATGTGAACATTACTGTAACACCACACACAGTAACAGTGACATGTGAACATCAATGTAACACTACACACAGTAACAGTGACATGTGAACATCACTGTAACACCACACATAGTAACAGTGACATGTGAACATTACTGTAACACCACACACAGTAACAGTGACATGTGAACATCACTGTAACACCACACATAGTAACAGTGACATGTGAACATCACTGTAACACCACACACAGTAACAGTGACATGTGAACATCACTGTAACACTACACACAGTAACAGTGACATGTGAACATCACTGTAACACCACACATAGTAACAGTGACATGTGAACATTACTGTAACACCACACACAGTAACAGTGACATGTGAACATCACTGTAACACCACACATAGTAACAGTGACATGTGAACATCACTGTAACACCACACACAGTAACAGTGACATGTGAACATCACTGTAACACCACACATAGTAACAGTGACATGTGAACATCACTGTAACACCACACATAGTAACAGTGACATGTGAACATCACATAGTAACAGTGACATGTGAACATCACTGTAACACCACACACAGTAACAGTGACATGTGAACATCACTGTAACACCACACATAGTAACAGTGACATGTGAACATCACTGTAACACCACACACAGTAACAGTGACATGTGAACATCACTGTAACACCACACATAGTAACAGTGACATGTGAACATCACATAGTAACAGTGACATGTGAACATCACTGTAACACCACACATAGTAACAGTGACATGTGAACATCACTGTAACACCACACATAGTAACAGTGACATGTGAACATCACTGTAACACCACACATAGTAACAGTGACATGTGAACATCACTGTAACACCACACATAGTAACAGTGACATGTGAACATCACTGTAACACCACACACAGTAACAGTGACATGTGAACATCACTGTAACACCACACACAGTAACAGTGACATGTGAACATCACTGTAACACCACACATAGTAACAGTGACATGTGAACATCACTGTAACACTACACACAGTAACAGTGACATGTGAACATCACTGTAACACCACACATAGTAACAGTGACATGTGAACATCACTGTAACACCACACAGTAACAGTGACATGTGAACATCACTGTAACACCACACAGTAACAGTGACATGTGAACATCACTGTAACACTACACACAGTAACAGTGACATGTGAACATCACTGTAACACTACACACAGTAACAGTGACATGTGAACATCACTGTAACACTACACACAGTAACAGTGACATGTGAACATCACTGTAACACTACACACAGTAACAGTGACATGTGAACATCACTGTAACACTACACACAGTAACAGTGACATGTGAACATCACTGTAACACTACACACAGTAACAGTGACATGTGAACATCACTGTAACACTACACACAGTAACAGTGACATGTGAACATCACTGTAACACTACACACAGTAACAGTGACATGTGAACATCACTGTAACACCACACACAGTAACAGTGACATGTGAACATCACTGTAACACCACACAGTGCCAAACAGAGGGGTGGTCACAACAGAATAACTGGTAACTTGGCAGCAGCACTTGTCAGCTTAAAGGTGAGTATCAGAAACAAGAGAGGAGAAGGAGAGGAGAAGGAGAAGAGAGGGAGAGAACTAGTGTGAATGAAAAGAGAGCGAGAGAGAGGGAGGTGTAGGGAGGCAGACGAGTGTTAAGGGAGGGAGGGTGAGAATGAACAGGTAAAGAAAGAACTGGGTAGAGAGGGAAGGAGAGACGAGGCAGGAAAACCTAAGAAAGGGAGGAAGTAAAGGAAGGGAGAAGGGAGAACACACACGCACACAGTGAAGAGGAGGAGCCTGGAGCTGTGACTCGACCCCTGCAACCACAATTTGTTAAGTACACACACACACACTATTACTATTACTACTACTACTACAGTGATGTGTCACGCCCACACCAGCCACGCCCCCAGGCAGTTCTAGGAGGTGGGCGTGTCCACGCCCTCACACCTGGCCACACCTATGTAACACCTGGCCACACCCATGTAACACCTGGCCACACCCATGTAACACCTGGCCACACCCACGTAACACTAACACCTAGCCACACCTACGTAACACCTGGCCACGCTCCCATGCCATGCCTGGCCATACCCATGTACCACACCTGCCACGCCCATTCCTTCTCCGCACGCCATGCTCAATACACAACACCCGGCCACGCCCACACCAATCACTCCCACACCAACCACGCCCACAACTAACTACGTTAGTGTCAACAATCACTCAATTTCTAACCACGGAATCCACTCGTCACAAGAAAGTTCCAGCGAATTAAGATGACTGAATTGACGCTACGAGACGCAAGAACCAGACAGCACTGTCAAGACTAGGAACCAACCCACTGGACCACTACAGTAGCTGCTACCTCAGTAACAACCCACTGGACCACTACAGTAGCTGCTACCTCAGTAACAACACACTGGACCACTACAGTAGCTGCTACCTCACTAACAACCCACTGGACCACTACAGTAGCTGCTACCTCAGTAACAACACACTGGACCACTACAGTAGCTGCTACCTCACTAACAACCCACTGGACCACTACAGTAGCTGCTACCTCAGTAACAACACAGTGGACCACTACAGTAGCTGCTACCTCAGGAACAACCCACTGGACCACTACAGTAGCTGCTACCTCAGTAACAACACAGTGGACCACTACAGTAGCTGCTACCTCAGTAACAACCCACTGGACCACTACAGTAGCTGCTACCTCAGGAACAACCCACTGGACCACTACAGTAGCTGCTACCTCAGGAACAACCCACTGGACCACTACAGTAGCTGCTACCTCAGGAACAACCCACTGGACCACTACAGTAGCTGCTACCTCAGGAACAACCCACTGGACCACTACAGTAGCTGCTACCTCAGGAACAACCCACTGGACCACTACAGTAGCTGCTACCTCAGGAACAACCCACTGGACCACTACAGTAGCTGCTACCTCAGTAACAACCCACTGGACCACTACAGTAGCTGCTACCTCAGTAACAACACACTGGACCACTACAGTAGCTGCTACCTCAGTAACAACACAGTCGACCACTACAGTAGCTGCTACCTCAGGAACAACCCACTGGACCACTACAGTAGCTGCTACCTCAGGAACAACCCACTGGACCACTACAGTAGCTGCTACCTCAGGAACAACCCACTGGACCACTACAGTAGCTGCTACCTCAGGAACAACCCACTGGACCACTACAGTAGCTGCTACCTCAGGAACAACCCACTGGACCACTACAGTAGCTGCTACCTGAGTAACAACCCACTGGACCACTACAGTAGCTGCTACCTCAGGAACAACCCACTGGACCACTACAGTAGCTGCTACCTCAGTAACAACACACTGGACCACTACAGTAGCTGCTACCTCAGTAACAACACAGTCGACCACTACAGTAGCTGCTACCTCAGGAACAACCCACTGGACCACTACAGTAGCTGCTACCTGAGTAACAACCCACTGGACCACTACAGTAGCTGCTACCTGAGTAACAACCCACTGGACCACTACAGTAGCTGCTACCTCAGTAACAACACACTGGACCACTACAGTAGCTGCTACCTCAGGAACAACCCACTGGACCACTACAGTAGCTGCTACCTCAGTAACAACACAGTCGACCACTACAGTAGCTGCTACCTCAGGAACAACCCACTGGACCACTACAGTAGCTGCTACCTCAGTAACAACACACTGGACCACTACAGTAGCTGCTACCTCAGGAACAACCCACTGGACCACTACAGTAGCTGCTACCTCAGGAACAACCCACTGGACCACTACAGTAGCTGCTACCTCAGGAACAACCCACTGGACCACTACAGTAGCTGCTACCTCAGTAACAACACACTGGACCACTACAGTAGCTGCTACCTCAGTAACAACACACTGGACCACTACAGTAGCTGCTACCTCAGTAACAACACACTGGACCACTACAGTAGCTGCTACCTCAGTAACAACACACTGGACCACTACAGTAGCTGCTACCTCAGGAACAACCCACTGGACCACTACAGTAGCTGCTACCTCAGTAACAACACACTGGACCACTACAGTAGCTGCTACCTCAGTAACAACACACTGGACCACTACAGTAGCTGCTACCTCAGTAACAACACACTGGACCACTACAGTAGCTGCTACCTCAGTAACAACACACTGGACCACTACAGTAGCTGCTACCTCAGTAACAACCCACTGGACCACTACAGTAGCTGCTACCTCAGTAACAACACAGTGGACCACTACAGTATCTGCTATCTCAGTAATAACACACTGGACCACTACAGTAACACACTGGACCACTACAGTAGCTGCTATCTCAGTAATAACACACTGACCACTACAGTAACACACTGGACCACTACAGTAGCTGCTACCTCAGTAACAACACACTGGACCACTACAGTAGCTGCTACCTCAGTAACAACACACTGGACCACTACAGTAGCTGCTACCTCAGGAACAACCCACTGGACCACTACAGTAGCTGCTACCTCAGTAATAACACACTGACCACTACAGTAACACACTGGACCACTACAGTAGCTGCTATCTCAGTAATAACACACTGGACCACTACAGTAACACACTGGACCACTACAGTAGCTGCTATCTCAGTAATAACACACTGACCACTACAGTAACACACTGGACCACTACAGTAGCTGCTATCTCAGTAATAACACACTGACCACTACAGTAACACACTGGACCACTACAGTAGCTGCTATCTCAGTAATAACACACTGGACCACTACAGTAACACACTGGACCACTACAGTAGCTGCTATCTCAGTAATAACACACTGACCACTACAGTAACACACTGGACCACTACAGTAGCTGCTACCTCAGTAACAACACAGTGGACCACTACAGTATCTGCTACCTCAGTAACAACACAGTGGACCACTACAGTAGCTGCTACCTCAGTAATAACACACTGGACTACTACAGTAGCTGCTACCCCAGTAACAATACAATGGACCACTACAGTAGCTGCTACCCCAGTAACAATACACTGGACCACTACAGTAACTGCTACCTCAGTAACAGCACACTGGACCACTTCAGTCTTCCTACCCATGACCAGCTCTGAAGTCAGCAGACAGCAGTCTACCTACCCATGACCAGCTCTGAAGTCAGTAGACAGCAGTCTACCTACCCATGACCAGCTCTGAAGTCAGCAGGCAGCAATCTACCTACCCATGACCAGCTCTGAAGTCAGTACACAGCAGCTTACCTACCCATGACCAGCTCTGAAATCAGTAGACAGCAGTCTACCTACCCATGACCAGCTCTGAAGTCAGTAGACAGTAGTCTACCTAACCATGATCAGCTATGAAGTCAATAGACAACACTTTACCTACCCATGACCAGCTCTGAAGTGAGGTAGACAGCAGTCTACCTACCCATGACCAGCTCTGAAGTGAGGTAGACAGCGGTCTACCTACCCATGACCAGCTCTGAAGTGAGGTAGACAGCGGTCTACCTACCCATGACCAGCTCTGAAGTGAGGTAGACAGCAGTCTACCTACCCATGACCAGCTCTGAAGTGAGGTAGACAGCGGTCTACCTACCCATGACCAGCTCTGAAGTGAGGTAGACAGCGGTCTACCTACCCATGACCAGCTCTGAAGTGAGGTAGACAGCAGTCTACCTACCCATGACCAGCTCTGAAGTGAGGTAGACAGCGGTCTACCTACCCATGACCAGCTCTGAAGTGAGGTAGACAGCAGTCTACCTACCCATGACCAGCTCTGAAGTGAGGTAGACAGCAGTCTACCTACCCATGACCAGCTCTGAAGTGAGGTAGACAGCAGTCTACCTACCCATGACCAGCTCTGAAGTGAGGTAGACAGCGGTCTACCTACCCATGACCAGCTACGGAGAGTGACAACACCAGCTCCACCTCTGACCACTGAGGCTTCCATTCTCATCAGCTGAAAATCGTCCGTGTGCTTCACAACTTTCACGGTGAGAATTGTCTTTACGTTCACGAGGAAGAGCTAAACCCACAGGGGTCACACAAGACCTGGTAAAAGAGAGGTGGTGAGACGAGGAGGAGGAGGAGGAGGAGGGACGTACATCAAAGGGGATGTATAGAAACATTGTAGTTTCCCCTATAATTCTCTTTTTTTTTTTTTTACACAGGGTTTGACAAGGTTAAGGATCCCTAGCTTTATTGACAGCTATTTACAGGTTAAGGATTCCTAACTTTATTGGCAAGCTAAGAGCTGTTACTACCTACATCAGCTCATTTGAAAGCATTTTTATTGTTATGAGACATACAAGTAGGGAACAGGATGAAGTTGGAGCCATCTGTGGGCCAGCATTTTCATTTGATCAACTGACTTTATCTCGTTGACATCATTATGCTATACGAATGTGTTCCATACTCGAGTCATCCTGGGTATGTATGATCTCAGATGGAGTGATGTTCTGGAGAAGGGTACAGCCAGAGTGAAGTTGCTGCTTTCTGCCCGTCTTGTGGCATAAAAGCTTGTTTCACGCTGTCCTCGAAGTGGATCCAAGTGTGGTACAATATTGGCCTTGTACATAACAGTAAGGCCACCCACATCCCTCCTATGTTGAAGGCTCTGCTGAAATGACAGATCTATCCAGGATGGATCCAGGCGAGAGATGAGACGTCTTGCTCTGTTCTCTACTCTGTCAAGCAGTCCCCTGACAATGTGTATGCATTGCTTGTGTGTTACACAGCCTGACTGTTAGTGCTTGTAATGTGTGTTACTGCTTGTATTATGTGTTCCTACTTGTATTGTGTTACTGTTTGGCTCGTGTGTCCTGCTCTACTAGTACTGACAGCCTTGAGTTGCTTCAGTGTCTCCTCATGGTTCAGATCTCTCTGCTACAACACAAGTTTCCTGGCAAACATTCTCATGTCCTCTTGTTTTCCATATTCTTGGTGAGGTGTGGGCTGCACGCTGGTTCCTTGTACTCTAACATATCCTAACACACGGTCTACATTGCTTCTCGTTTAGGTTAGTGAAAAAACTGCTCGCAGGTGGTGCTCGCGCACTTTAAGGAAGATAGCTACTGACTGAGTCATGGTGGATGTTTTTTCTTCTATGGGGGTCTTTCTCCAGTCTCTGCCCCCCCCTCCCCGGTTAGCTATCCTCTGATGAGGACCTCGATCACTCAACTCGAGTAGCAAGGTGGTCAGGTATCCACTGAATATCAATACTGGATGTCAACACTGGCTGTCAGCACTCTGTCAACACTGGCTATCAACACTGGCTGTCAACATTGGCTGTCAACACTAGCTATCAACACTGGCTGTCAACACTAGCTATCAACACTGGCTGTCAACACTAGCTATCAACACTAGCTGTCAACACTAGCTATCAACACTGGCTGTCAACACTAGCTATCAACACTGGCTGTCAACACTAGCTGTCAACACTAGCTATCAACACTGGCTGTCAACAGAAGTTATCAACACTGGCTGTCAACACTAGCTGTCAACACTGGCTGCCAACACTAGCTGTCAACACTGGCTATCAACACTGGCTGTCAACACTATCAACACTGGCTGTCAACACTAGCTATCAACACTGGCTGTCAACACTAGCTATCAACACTGTCAACACTAGCTATCAACACTGGCTGTCAACACTAGCTATCAACACTAGCTGTCAACACTGGCTGTCAACACTAGCTATCAACACTGGCTGTCAACACTGCCTGTCAACACTGCCTGTCAACGATAACAGTCAACACTAGCTGTCAACACTGCCTGTCAACGGTAACAGTCAACACTAGCTGTCAACACTGGCTGTCAATACTGGCTGTCAAAAGTGGCTGTTAATACTGACTGCCAACACTATTATCTGTCGACACCACAGGCTGCCAACACTACCTGTCAGCAACACTGGCTGTCAGCAACACTGGCTGTCAGCAACACTGGCTGTCAAGACAGCAGCATCGCCTCAACCATCTCACAGAGTGCCTCATTTCCCTAAAAGATCACATATTTCCCCTCGTAATAGTGCCACCCAGACAGTGCCATCTAGTCGGTGCCACCCACACGGTGCCACCCAGTATCACCCACAGTGCCACAACAAATGCCACCCTGTGTCACCTAGGCAGTACAACCCAGTGCCATCTAGGCAGTGCCACCCACAGTGCCACCAAGTCACTGCCATCCAAACTTAAAAAAAACGGAAAAAGCGAAACTTGACAAATAACGGTGAGAAGTGCCATGGTAAGGTGACCGTTAGTAACGGTAGACTGCGATATGTGACCGTTAGTAATGGTAGTCTGTGTTATGTGACCGTTAGTAACAACAGTCTGCGATATTTGACCGTTAGTAACGGTTACAATACTCTGCTCTACACACTGCCACAATAAACTCTGCTCTACACACTGTCACAATAAACTCTGCTCTACACACTGCCACAATAAACTCTGCTCTACACACTGCCACAATAAACTCTGCTCTACACACTGTCACAATAAACTCTACTCTACACACTGTCACAATAAACTCTGCTCTACACACTGTCACAATAAACTCTGCTCTACACACTGCCACAATAAACTCTGCTCTACACACTGCCACAATAAACTCTGCTCTACACACTGCCACAATAAACTCTACTCTACACACTGCCACAATAAACTCTGCTCTACACACTGTCACAATAAACTCTACTCTACACACTGCCACAATAAACTCTACACACTGCCACAATAAACTCTACTCTACACACTGCCACAATAAACTCTACTCTACACACTGCCACAATAAACTCTGCTCTACACACTGTCACAATAAACTCTGCTCTACACACTGCCACAATAAACTCTGCTCTACACACTGTCACAATAAACTCTACTCTACACACTGCCACAATAAACTCTACTCTACACACTGCCACAATAAACTCTACTCTACACACTGTCACAATAAACTCTACTCTACACACTGTCACAATAAACTCTGCTCTACACACTGCCACAATAAACTGCTCTACACACTGCCACAATAAACTGCTCTACACACTGCCACAATAAACTCTACTCTACACACTGTCACAATAAACTCTACTCTACACACTGTCACAATAAACTCTGCTCTACACACTGCCACAATAAACTCTGCTCTACACACTGCCACAATAAACTCTACTCTACACACTGCCACAATAAACTCTGCTCTACACACTGTCACAATAAACTCTACTCTACACACTGTCACAATAAACTCTACTCTACACACTGCCACAATAAACTGCTCTACACACTGTCACAATAAACTCTACTCTACACACTGTCACAATAAACTCTGCTCTACACACTGTCACAATAAACTCTGCTCTACACACTGCCACAATAAACTCTGCTCTACACACTGCCACAATAAACTCTGCTCTACACACTGCCACAATAAACTCTGCTCTACACACTGCCACAATAAACTCTGCTCTACACACTGCCACAATAAACTCTGCTCTACACACTGCCACAATAAACTCTGCTCTACACACTGCCACAATAAACTCTGCTCTACACACTGCCACAATAAACTCTACTCTACACACTGCCACAATAAACTCTACTCTACACACTGCCACAATAAACTCTACTCTACACACTGCCACAATAAACTCTACTCTACACACTGCCACAATAAACTCTGCTCTACACACTGTCACAATAAACTCTACTCTACACACTGCCACAATAAACTCTACTCTACACACTGCCACAATAAACTCTGCTCTACACACTGTCACAATAAACTCTACTCTACACACTGCCACAATAAACTCTGCTCTACACACAGTCACAATAAACTCTGCTCTACACACTGTCACAATAAACTCTGCTCTACACACTGCCACAATAAACTCTGCTCTACACACTGCCACAATAAACTCTGCTCTACACACTGCCACAATAAACTCTGCTCTACACACTGCCACAATAAACTCTGCTCTACACACTGCCACAATAAACTGCTCTACACACTGTCATCACAACGGCACAATAAAAGTCTGTTAGTACTGTTGTATAGTTTTCAATGGTCTGTTTGAACACCGTTAAAAAGAACATAATCTCACTATAAAGAACACGGTTATAAGAGAGGTGTATTGACGTGTGTGTCACGTACCGTACCTGTTCATGAACCTCTGTATTGGTTATTAAATTCTTTCTCTAGAGCAGAGGGAAGGACAGGAGATTGTTGTTAGGTTAGGTTAAGTTAGATTAGGTTTGACTAGATTAATTAGGTTATGTTAGGTTAGATTAGATTAGGCTAGATTAGGTTAGGCTAGGTTAGGTTAAGTTATATTAGGTTAGGTTAGATTAGGTTAGATTAGGTTAGATTAGGTTAGGTTAGGTTAGATTAGATTAGGTTAGATTAGATTACGTTAGGTTAGATTAGGTTAGATTAGATTAGATTAGGCAAGGTTAGATTAGATTAGGTTAGGCCAGGTTAGATTAGGTTAGGTTAGATTAGGCTAGATTAGATTAGGTTAGGTTAGGTTAGATTACGTTAGGTTAGGTTAGATTAGGTTAGGTTAGATTAGATTAGGTTTGATTACGTTAGGTTAGGTTAGGTTAGAGTAGGTTAGGTTGGTTTAGATTAGATGAGGTTAGGTTAGGTTAGGTGAGGAACACTGTTATTGTGGGAGCGGCCATCTTGGTCTTCAGCGAAAAAAAACTGACGTCATTTCCCCGCCAACAACCAATGGGAGACGAAAACTTCCCTGCCCAAATATCAAGAGG
Source organism: Cherax quadricarinatus (assembly GCF_038502225.1). Lineage (NCBI taxonomy): Eukaryota > Metazoa > Arthropoda > Malacostraca > Decapoda > Parastacidae > Cherax > Cherax quadricarinatus. Next base: position 10,534,602 of record NC_091329.1, on the reverse strand, counting down.
CGGGGGAATTTCCCCGTCAACCACCAAACAGAGAAAGGGAAATTTGCGAGTGTCCCCTCCCATTCTCCCCTCGAGATAACAGCAGGTGAGGGGAAAAACCATGCCAGACTCTCCCCTCCCCTCCACCCACTCATAACCCCTGACATCCTCTTATTCCCCACTCCATGAATATATTTCCATTCATATGAACCAGGGAAATTTCCCTGGTTCATATGAATATATATATATATATATATATATATATATATATATATATATATATATATATATATATATATATATATATATATATATATATATATATATATATATATATATATATATATATATATATATATATATATATATATATATATATATATATATATATATATACATATATATATATGTCGTGCCGAATAGGCAGAACTTGCGATCTTGGCTTAAATAGCAACGCTCATCTTGCCATATAGGACAAGTGAAAATTTCTGTATGCAATAATTTCGCCAAAATCATTCTGAACCTAACGAAAAAAATATATTTCACTGTGTTTGTTTAGTATTAAATTACTGTAAACAAATCTAAAATATATTTAGTTGAGTTAGGCTAAAATAAATTGTTCTTGTTATAATAAGGTTAGGTAAGTTTTCTAAGATTCTTTTGGAGCAAAATTAAAAAATTTTATATTAACATTAATGAAAAAAATATATCTTTAAACGCATAAGAGAAAATTTTAGAAAGGACTTAATTTTAAATGAGTTCTTGCTAATTGACCAGTTTTACATATTCGGCACGACATATATATATATATATATATATATATATATATATATATATATATATATATATATATATATATATATATATATATATATATATATGTTACTGAAAGCAGTGAAGAGTTTTTACGAGGATATTGAGGCTCAAGTTAGAATATTTAGGAAAGAGGGAAATTATTTCCCAGTAAAAGTAGGCCTTAGACAAGGATGTGTGATGTCACCGTGGTTGTTTAATATATTTATAGATGGGGTTGTAAGAGAAGTAAATGCGAGGGTCTTGGCAAGAGGCGTGGAGTTAAAAGATAAAGAATCACACATAAAGTGGGAGTTGTCACAGTTGCTCTTTGCTGATGACACTGTGCTCTTGGGAGATTCTGAAGAGAAGTTGCAGAGATTGGTGGATAAATTTGGTAGGGTATGCAAAAGAAGAAAACTAAAAGTGAATACAGGAAAGAGTAAGGTTATGAGGATAACAAAAAGAATAGGTGATGAAAGATTGGATATCAGATTGGAGGGAGAGAGTATGGAGGAGGTGAATGTATTCAGATATTTGGGAGTGGACGTGTCAGCGGATGGGTCTATGAAAGATGAGGTGAATCATAGAATTGATGAGGGAAAAAGAGTGAGTGGTGCACTTAGGAGTCTGTGGAGACAAAGAACTTTGTCCTTGGAGGCAAAGAGGGAAATGTATGAGAGTATAGTTTTACCAACGCTCTTATATGGGTGTGAAGCGTGGGTGATGAATGTTGCAGCGAGGAGAAGGCTGGAGGCAGTGGAGATGTCATGTTTGAGGGCAATGTGTGGTGTGAATATAATGCAGAGAATTCGTAGTTTGGAAGTTAGGAGGAGGTGCGGGATTACCAAAACTGTTGTCCAGAGGGCTGAGGAAGGGTTGTTGAGGTGGTTCGGACATGTAGAGAGAATGGAGCGAAACAGAGTGACTTCAAGAGTGTATCAGTCTGTAATGGAAGGAAGGCGGGGTAGGGGTCGGCCTAGGAAAGGTTGGAGGGAGGGGGTAAAGGTTTTGTGTGCGAGGGGCTTGGACTTCCAGCAGGCATGCGTGAGCGTGTTTGATATGAGTGAATGGAGACAAATGGTTTTTAATACTTGACGTGCTGTTGGAGTGTGAGCAAAGTAACATTTATGAAGGGGTTCAGGGAAACCGGCAGGCCGGACTTGAGTCCTGGAGATGGGAAGTACAGTGCCTGCACTCTGAAGGAGGGGTGTTAATGTTGCAGTTTAAAAACTGTAGTGTAAAGCACCCTTCTGGCAAGACAGTGATGGAGTGAATGATGGTGAAAGTTTTTCTTTTTCGGGCCACCCTGCCTTGGTGGGAATCGGCCAGTGTGATAATAAAATAATATATATATATATATATATATATATATATATATATATATATATATATATATATATATATATATATATATATATATATTAACATATTTTTTTTCAACCATATTAGAGATTATAATAACCCGGCAAATTGGCAGGAAGTTAGAGTCGTCTTCCCTTGTTCCTTTTGGCTTGAAAACAATATTGTAGAATCGACAATTATTAAGCATGATAAGTATTAATTATACAGTAACAGTGACGGGTTCTTCAAATTAGATGTGGTTTTAGTTGAGACAATAGTACACAGTCAACAACTTGGCTCTTATACGAATGCATTAGATTGTCTTAAATGTAGTGCCACACCGAGGAATTAGGGCCAATTTTCCCTGCAGTTTCTGATGGTTGAACTAAGGTTTGACTCAGAATTATGTTGGATGAATAATTGTGATCATCTTCCTTGTAATTACAGCTGCCTCTCTCTTTAAATGAGTTTATTTTAATGAGCCCCGTTTTCTTCGTATAACTTTTAAAAGTTTCCCCTTTAAATGTTCCAGTTTTCTCGTCCTTGAACTGGACCGGCTTTCTGGTGGATGTTTACAACATAATTCCCACTGACTTTTATATCGCTGACAATATAATTATGTAGGTAAAATTGCTTATTTCATAGAGGAGCATGACCGAATTTTTTATTCTTGCCAGGTTACTTTGGTTTAGGCTACTATTACGATATCAATGATGGTGGGATTTTTTTAATGCTATATCCATCCTTCTGGCCATGGGCACTGGTATGCCTGGGGGCACTTCCTGTACCCTCTCTCTCTCTCTCTCTCTCTCTCTCTCTCTCTCCTTCTCTCTCCTCCACTCCAGTGAAGACGTCCTTTGGGATCGTATTTGCTTGGACATCCTCCTCTTTTCTGGAACTTTGCAAGCTCCTGATGATGTGCTGATTGCAACACGAAAGGCCTAGAACTATCATTCTACTCCCACCGTGGTTGTTTTGCATCACACATACACAAACACACTTCTAGAGTGCAGAAACACTGTGTTCCAAGCTACCTTGTGTTCGTCCGAGTGTTCCTAAGGTTATCTCCTGCGCTGATAACCTCTTTATTATGGAGCAGCGACGGAAGATTTACGAGGAGGAGATGAGGGAAAATGAGAGGAGGAACAGGAAGACTGGGAGGACAGGAGGGAAGACTAGGAGGACAGGAGGGAAGACTAGGAGGACAGGAGGGAAGACTGGGAGGACAGGAGGAAAGACTGGGAGGACAGGAGGGAAGACTGGGAGGACAGGAGGGAAGACTAGGAGGACAGGAGGGAAGACTAGGAGGACAGGAGGGAAGACTGGGAGGACAGGAGGAAAGACTGGGAGGACAGGAGGAAAGACTGGGAGGACAGGAGGGAAGACTGGGAGGACAGGAGGGAAGACTAGGAGGACAGGAGGGAAGACTAGGAGGACAGGAGGGAAGGCTGGGAGGACAGGAGGAAAGACTGGGAGGACAGGAGGGAAGACTGGGAGGACAGGAGGGAAGACTAGGAGGACAGGAGGGAAGACTAGGAGGACAGGAGGGAAGACTGGGAGGACAGGAGGGAAGACTGGGAGGACAGGAGGGAAGACTAGGAGGACAGGAGGGAAGACTGGGAGGAGAGGAGGGAAGACTGGGAGGACAGGAGGGAAGACTGGGAGGACAGGAGGGAAGACTAGGAGGACAGGAGGGAAGCAGGTAGGATAATGATTACAGGAAGCATGATACGAGAGAGAAAATGGTGTGCAAAGGAGAACAAAGGAACAGTGAGTGAGTGAGAGAGAGAGAGAGAGAGAGAGAGAGAGAGAGAGAGAGAGAGAGAGAGAGAGAGAGATAGGTGGTGAAACTAGCATGCGTCACCCTAATCACCTAACATTCCAGACAAGTAACTGAGAGTGGACATTGTGATGGCCAGTGAACCAGTGTTATTACTACATCATCACTCCAGCCTGACTCCACTCATCACTCCAGCCTGACTCCACTCATCACTCCAGCCTGACTCCACTCATCACTCCAGGCTGACTCCACTCATCACTCCAGCCTGACTCCACTCATCACTCCAGCCTGACTCCACTCATCACTCCAGCCTGACTCCACTCATCACTCCAGGCTGACTCCACTCATCACTCCAGGCTGACTCCACTCATCACTCCAGCCTGACTCCACTCATCACTCCAGCCTGACTCCACTCATCACTCCAGCCTGACTCCACTCATCACTCCAGCCTGACTCCACTCATCACTCCAGCCTGACTCCACTCATCACTCCAGGCTGACTCCACTCATCACTCCAGTCTGACTCCACTCATCACTCCAGCCTGACTCCACTCATCACTCCAGCCTGACTCCACTCATCACTCCAGCCTGACTCCACTCATCACTCCAGCCTGACTCCACTCATCACTCCAGCCTGACTCCACTCATCACTCCAGCCTGACTCCACTCATCACTCCAGGCTGACTCCACTCATCACTCCAGCCTGACTCCACTCATCACTCCAGCCTGACTCCACTCATCACTCCAGGCTGACTCCACTCATCACTCCAGGCTGACTCCACTCATCACTCCAGGCTGACTCCACTCATCACTCCAGCCTGACTCCACTCATCACTCCAGGCTGACTCCACTCATCACTCCAGGCTGACTCCACTCATCACTCCAGGCTGACTCCACTCATCACTCCAGCCTGACTCCACTCATCACTCCAGGCTGACTCCACTCATCACTCCAGGCTGACTCCACTCATCACTCCAGGCTGACTTCACTCATTACTCCAGCCTGACTCCACTCATCACTCCAGGCTGACTCCACTCATCACTCCAGGCTGACTCCACTCATCACTCCAGGCTGACTCCACTCATCACTCCAGCCTGACTCCACTCATCACTCCAGGCTGACTCCACTCATCACTCCAGGCTGACTCCACTCATCACTCCAGGCTGACTCCACTCATCACTCCAGCCTGACTCCACTCATCACTCCAGGCTGACTCCACTCATCACTCCAGGCTGACTCCACTCATCACTCCAGGCTGACTTCACTCATTACTCCAGCCTGACTCCACTCATCACTCCAGGCTGACTCCACTCATCACTCCAGGCTGACTCCACTCATCACTCCAGGCTGACTCCACTCATCACTCCAGCCTGACTCCACTCATCACTCCAGGCTGACTCCACTCATCACTCCAGGCTGACTCCACTCATCACTCCAGTCTGACTCCACTCATCACTCCAGCCTGACTCCACTCATCACTCCAGGCTGACTCCACTCATCACTCCAGGCTGACTCCACTCATCACTCCAGCCTGACTCCACTCATCACTCCAGGCTGACTCCACTCATCACTCCAGGCTGACTCCACTCATCACTCCAGCCTGACTCCACTCATCACTCCAGGCTGACTCCACTCATCACTCCAGGCTGACTCCACTCATCACTCCAGCCTGACTCCACTCATCACTCCAGGCTGACTCCACTCATCATTCCAGCCTGACTCCACTCATCACTCCAGGCTGACTCCACTCATCACTCCAGCCTGACTCCACTCATCACTCCAGTCTGACTCCACTCATCACACCAGTCTGACTCCACTTATAACTCCAGTCTGACTCCACTCATCACTCCAGGCTGACTCCACTCATCACTCCAGGCTGACTCCACTCATCACTCCAGTCTGACTCCATTCATCACTCCAGCCTGACTCCACTCATCACTCCAGTCTGACTCCACTCATCACTCCAGGCTGACTCCACTCATCACTCCAGGCTGACTCCACTCATCACTCCAGCCTGACTCCACTCATCACTCCAGTCTGACTCCATTAATCGCTCCAGCCTGACTCCACTCATCACTCCAGTCTGACTCCACTCATCACTCCAGGCTGACTCCACTCATCACTCCAGCCTGACTCCACTCATCACTCCAGCCTGACTCCACTCATCACTCCACTCTGACTCCATTCATCACTCCAGCCTGACTCCACTCATCACTCCAGCCTGACTCTGCTCATCACTCCAGCCTGACTCCACTCATCACTCCAGTCTGGCTCCACTCATCACTCCAGGCTGACTCCACTCATCACTCCAGGCTGACTTCACTCATTACTCCAGCCTGACTCCACTCATCACTCCAGGCTGACTCCACTCATCACTCCAGGCTGACTCCACTCATCACTCCAGGCTGACTCCACTCATCACTCCAGCCTGACTCCACTCATCACTCCAGGCTGACTCCACTCATCACTCCAGGCTGACTCCACTCATCACTCCAGTCTGACTCCACTCATCACTCCAGCCTGACTCCACTCATCACTCCAGGCTGACTCCACTCATCACTCCAGGCTGACTCCACTCATCACTCCAGCCTGACTCCACTCATCACTCCAGGCTGACTCCACTCATCACTCCAGGCTGACTCCACTCATCACTCCAGCCTGACTCCACTCATCACTCCAGGCTGACTCCACTCATCACTCCAGGCTGACTCCACTCATCACTCCAGCCTGACTCCACTCATCACTCCAGGCTGACTCCACTCATCATTCCAGCCTGACTCCACTCATCACTCCAGGCTGACTCCACTCATCACTCCAGCGTGACTCCACTCATCACTCCAGTCTGACTCCACTCATCACACCAGTCTGACTCCACTTATAACTCCAGTCTGACTCCACTCATCACTCCAGGCTGACTCCACTCATCACTCCAGGCTGACTCCACTCATCACTCCAGTCTGACTTCATTCATCACTCCAGCCTGACTCCACTCATCACTCCAGTCTGACTCCACTCATCACTCCAGGCTGACTCCACTCATCACTCCAGGCTGACTCCACTCATCACTCCAGCCTGACTCCACTCATCACTCCAGTCTGACTCCATTCATCGCTCCAGCCTGACTCCACTCATCACTCCAGTCTGACTCCACTCATCACTCCAGGCTGACTCCACTCATCACTCCAGCCTGACTCCACTCATCACTCCAGCCTGACTCCACTCATCACTCCACTCTGACTCCATTCATCACTCCAGCCTGACTCCACTCATCACTCCAGCCTGACTCTGCTCATCACTCCAGCCTGACTCCACTCATCACTCCAGTCTGGCTCCATTCATCACTCCAGCCTGACTCCACTCATCACTCCAGTCTGACTCCACTCATCACTCCAGGCTGACTCCACTCATCACCCCAGCCTGATCCACTCATTACTCCAGCCTAACTCCACTCATCACTCCAGTCTAACTCCATTCATCACTCCAGGCTGACCCCACTCATCACTCCAGTCTGACTCCACATACCCATCACAGCCTAATTGATCTCTCACCTGGTGAAGATACTTATCCATTTTCCTCTTGTCCCAACAGTGTTTCTGGTATCTTCTGGTAAGATGTTGAATAATCTTGGACCACGAATGTTGATACAGTGTTCCCTTATTGTGTCCACCGCACCCCTGCTTTTCATTAGGTTTATCTTGCCCTTCCTCCCATATCTCTCACTCCAGTATGTTGTTATGGCAGTGTGCAGAGTTGAGACCAGATCCTCGAGTACTTTCCAGGTATATATTATGATATATCTCTCTCTCCTCCGCTCTAGTGAGTACATATTTAAGACTTTAAGGCGTTCGCAGTAATTTAAATACTTTACTAGCTTATATTGGCAATAAATGATCTCTGTATTTGTTCCAACTCTGAGATTTCTCCTGCAGTGAACGGTACCGTCAACACTGAACAATATTCTAAGTGAGTGAGCACGTGAAGGACCACGTATGGCCAAGTCTTCCATCTGTTGTCCCTGTTTACCTAGCAACAAACAGGTCCCTGAGTGACAGCAGACTGCTGTGGGTGGCATCCTCGGGAGGTTGGCAGCATATACACAACATAACACCGGGACATACACAGCATACGTTAGGTTATTCTGAACTATGCTGCGGCACCAACATATTGCCGCCCCCCCCCCCCCTTCCTTTCAAGATCCAAAGATTCGCAACAAGATTGGTCCCCCAAAACAGAAAGAAATGAACTACGAAGACGGTAACTAGGGAACACTTGAGAACCTGTGAGAGAGAGAGAGAGAGAGAGAGAGAGAGAGAGAGAGAGAGAGAGAGAGCTCTCAGAGAATAACATAAGAGCTGATATAAGACAAGTGAATGTTGGGCCAGGAGCTCTGGCTCGAAACCTGCAAGCAGAACTAAGAGCACACATACACAAGGTCGCCTTGATATTAGAGACAGAGTGTGGTTACCTTCAAATGATGCCAGAATGTGGAGAGCCGGTTAACAGAGGTCAAACAAGGTCACCTTGGTCACCAGAGGTCAGACAGGGTCACTCTGTTCACATCAGAGGTCAGGCAGGGTCACCTTGGTCACCAGAGATCAGGCAGGGTCACCCTGGTCACATCAGAGGTCAGGCAGGGTCACCCTGGTCACATCAGAGGTCAGGCAGGGTCACCCTGGTCACATAAGAGGTCAGGCAGGGTCACCCTGGTCACATCAGAGGTCAGGCAGGGTCACCCTGGTCACCAGAGATCAGGCAGGGTCACCCTGGTCACATCAGAGGTCAGGCAGGGTCACCCTGGTCACATCAGAGGTCAGGCAGGGTCACCCTGGTCACCAGAGATCAGGCAGGGTCACCCTGGTCACATCAGAGGTCAGGCAGGGTCACCCTGGTCACCAGAGATCAGGCAGGGTCACTCTGGTCACATCAGAGGTCAGGCAGGGTCACCCTGGTCACCACAAACTGTCGATTCAGGTAAAAAAAAATTCAAGACAGAGAGAGAGTCTTAAGTGTTGCTGCCATCTTGATGTTGGTGCCATCTTGGTGTTGCTGCCATCTTGATGTTGGTGCCATCTTGGTGTTGGTGCCATCTTGGTGTTGGTGCCATCTTGGTGTTGCTGCCATCTTGGTGTTGGTGCCATCTTGGTGTTGCTGCCATCTTGGTGTTGGTGCCATCTTGGTGTTGGTGCCATCTTGGTGTTGGTGCCATCTTGGTGTTGGTGCCATCTTGGTGTTGGTGCCATCTTGGTGTTGGTGCCATCTTGGTGTTGCTGCCATCTTGGTGTTGCTGCCATCTTGGTGTTGGTGCCATCTTGGTGTTGGTGCCATCTTGGTGTTGGTGCCATCTTGGTGTTGGTGCCATCTTGGTGTTGCTGCCATCTTGGTGTTGCTGCCATCTTGGTGTTGCTGCCATCTTGGTGTTGGTGCCATCTTGGTGTTGGTGCCATCATGGCATTGGTGCCATCTTGGTGTTGCTGCCATCTTGGTGTTGCTGCCATCTTGGTGTTGCTGCCATCTTGGTGTTGGTGCCATCTTGGTGTTGGTGCCATCTTGGTGTTGGTGTCATCTTGGTGTTGGTGCCATCTTGGTGTTGCTGCCATCTTGGTGTTGCTGCCATCTTGGTGTTGGTGCCGTGTTGGTGCCATCTTGGTGTTGCTGCCATCTTGGTGTTGGTGCCATCTTGGTGTTGCTGCCATCTTGGTGTTGGTGCCATCTTGGTGTTGGTGCCATCTTGGTGTTGGTGCTATCTTGGTGTTGGTGCCATCTTGGTGTTGCTGCCATCTTGGTGTTGCTGCCATCTTGGTGTTGCTGCCATCTTGGTGTTGCTGCCATCTTGGTGTTGCTGCCATCTTGGTGTTGTGCCATCTTGGTGTTGCTGCCATCTTGGTGTTGGTGCCATCTTGGTGTTGGTGCCATCTTGGTGTTGGTGCCATCTTGGTGTTGCTGCCATCTTGGTGTTGGTGCCATCTTGGTGTTGGTGCCATCTTGGTGTTGCTGCCATCTTGGTGTTGCTGCCATCTTGGTGTTGCTGCCATCTTGGTGTTGGTGTCATCTTGGTGTTGCTACCATCTTGGTGTTGGTGCCATCTTGGTGTTGGTGCCATCTTGGTGTTGGTGCCATCTTGGTGTTGCTGCCATCTTGGTGTTGGTGCCATCTTGGTGTTGGTGCCATCTTGGTGTTGCTACCATCTTGGTGTTGGTGCCATCTTGGTGTTGGTGCCATCTTGGTGTTGCTGCCATCTTGGTGTTGGTGCCATCTTGGTGTTGGTGCCATCTTGGTGTTGCTGCCATCTTGGTGTTGGTGCCATCTTGGTGTTGGTGCCATCTTGGTGTTGGTGCCATCTTGGTGTTGGTGCCATCTTGGTGTTGGTGCCATCTTGGTGTTGCTGCCATCTTGGTGTTGGTGCCATCTTGGTGTTGGTGCCATCTTGGTGTTGCTGCCATCTTGGTGTTGGTGCCATCTTGGTGACAAGAAGAGGGAAGGAGGAAGAAGGGAAGAGGAGTGTTACTGCAGTAGACCATGGAGAGAGAGAGAGAGAGAGAGAGAGAGAGAGAGAGAGAGAGAGAGAGAGAGAGAGAGAGAGAGAGAAAGCAAAGGGGTAAGAATATTGAGAACAAGGGAGTTTCCACAGGGTAAGACTCTGGCTAATGTTATTACAGCAGCAGGAGGTAGATCATGGTAATGAATATGATATTGTGTATATGGACTTCAGTAAGGCTTTTGACAGGGTCCCACATCAGAGACTATTGAGGAAAATTAAAGCACATGGAATAGGAGGAGAAATTTTGTCCTGGATAGAGGCATGGTTGACAAATAGGCAGCAGAGAGTTTGCATAAATGGGGAGAAATCAGAGTGGGGAAGTGTTACCACAGCAGCGGTGTTCCACAGGGGTCAGTGTTGGGCCCCCTGCTGTTCACAATCTACATAAACGACATAGATGAGGGCATAAAGAGCGACATCGGCAAGTTTGCCGATGACACCAAAATAGGCGTCGAATTCATTCTGACGAGGACATTCGAGCACTCCAGGAAGATTTGAATAGACTGATGCAGTGGTCGGAGAAGTGGCAGATGCAGTTTAATATAGACAAATGCAAAGTTCTAAATGTTGGACAGACAATAATCATGCCACATATAAACTAAATAATGTAGATCTTAATATTACGGATTGCGAAAAAAGATTTAGGAGTTCTGGTTGCAGTAATCTGAAACCAAGACAACAGTGCATAAGTGTTCGCAATAAAGCTAATAGAATCCTTGGCTTCATATCAAGAAGCATAAATAATAGGAGTCCTCAGGTTGTTCTTCAACTCTATACATCCTTGGTTAGGCCTCATTTAGATTATGCTGCACAGTTTTGGTCACCTTATTACAGAATGGATATAAATTCTCTGGAAAATGTACAAAGGAGGATGACAAAGTTGATCCCATGTATCAGAAACCTTCCCTATGAGGATAGACTAAGGGCCCTGAATCTGCACTCTCTAGAAAGACGTAGAATTAGGGGATATGATTGAGGTGTATAAATGGAAGACAGGAATAAATAAAGGGGATGTAAATAGTGTGCTGAAAATATCTAGCCTAGACAGGACTCGCAGCAATGGTTTTAAGTTGGAAAAAATTCAGATTCAGGAAGGATATAGGAAAGTACTGGTTTGGTAATAGAGTTGTGGATGAGTGGAACAAACTCCCAAGTACCGTTATAGAGGCCAGAACGTTGTGTAGCTTTAAAAATAGGTTGGATAAATACATGAGTGGATGTGGGTGGGTGTGAGTTGGACCTGATAGCTTGTGCTACCAGGTCGGTTGCCGTGTTCCTCCCTTAAGTCAATGTGACCTGACCTGACTAGGTTGGGTGCATTGGCTTAAGCCGGTAGGAGACTTGGACCTGCCTCGCATGGGCCAGTAGGCCTTCTGCAGTGTTCCTTCGTTCTTATGTTCTTATGTTCTTAAGAGAAGGAAGAGAAGGGATAGAGAATAGCCTGGTGGTAGTGATAGTGGTGGTGGTCGTGGTGTCAATGGTCATCTCAGCAATGGTGGTGGTGGTCGTTGTGTCAGTGGTCGTCTCAGCAGTGGTGGTGGTGATGTCAGTGGCCGTCTCAGCAGTGGTGGTGGTGGTGTCAGTGGTCGTCTCAGCAGTGGTGGTGGTGGTGTCAGTCGTCTCAGCAGTGGTGGTGGTGGTGTCAGTCGTCTCAGCAGTGGTGGTGGTGTCAGTCGTCTCAGCAGTGGTGGTGTCAGTGGTCGTCTCAGCAGTGGCGGTGGTGGTGTCAGTCGTCTCAGCAGTGGTGGTGGTGGTGTCAGTCGTCTCAGCAGTGGTGGTGTCAGTCGTCTCAGCAGTGGTGGTGGTGGTGTCAGTCGTCTCAGCAGTGGTGGTGGTGGTGTCAGTCGTCTCAGCAGTGGTCGGTGGTGGTGGTGTCAGTCGTCTCCAGCAGTGGTGGTGGTGGTGTCAGTCGTCTCAGCAGTGGTGTGGTGGTGCAGTCGTCTCAGCAGTGGTGTGGTGGTGGTGTCAGTCGTCTCAGCAGTGGTGGTGGTGGTGTCAGTCGTCTCAGCAGTGGTGGTGGTGTCAGTCGTCTCAGCAGTGGTGGTGGTGGTGTCAGTCGTCTCAGCAGTGGTGGTGGTGGTGTCAGTCGTCTCAGCAGTGGTGGTGGTGGTGGTGTCAGTCGTCTCAGCAGTGGTGGTGGTGGTGTCAGTCGTCTCAGCAGTGGTGGTGGTGGTGTCAGTCGTCTCAGCAGTGGTGGTGGTGTCAGTCGTCTCAGCAGTGGTGGTGGTGGTGTCAGTCGTCTCAGCAGTGGTGGTGGTGGTGTCAGTCGTCTCAGCAGTGGTGGTGGTGGTGGTGGTGGTGTCAGTCGTCTCAGCAGTGGTGGTGGTGGTGTCAGTCGTCTCAGCAGTGGTGGTGGTGGTGTCAGTCGTCTCAGCAGTCGTGGTGGTGGTGTCAGTCGTCTCAGCAGTGGTGGTGGTGATGTCAGTGGCCGTCTCAGCAGTGGTGGTGGTGGTGTCAGTGGTCGTCTCAGCAGTGGTGGTGGTGGTGTCAGTCGTCTCAGCAGTGGTGGTGGTGGTGTCAGTCGTCTCAACAGTGGTGGTGGTGTCAGTCGTCTCAGCAGTGGTGGTGGTGGTGTCAGTCGTCTCAGCAGTGGTGGTGGTGGTGTCAGTCGTCTCAGCAGTGGTGGTGGTGGTGTCAGTCGTCTCAGCAGTGGACTAAAGAAGTCACTGGCTGGCGAAATGTTGCTACAATAAATATACCTAAATGTATTTGGCCCAGTGTGACAAAGTGGCAGTGTGTCAGGCTGGTGTGCAGTGTGCAACTGCCACCCACCGCAGGTCAAAACGAGGTCAAGTGCAGCATCCAGGGACTCGCCAGTGGTCCAGGGAGGACCCATACGTCGCGCAAACTTGTCAAAACATGAAAAAAATGTAAGATAAAAATATGATATTCTTAAATGAATCGTGGTACGTTGTAGGGACCGTGCCTCGACCCCCCGGCACCACAGCTAGGCATGTACACTCCCTCCATGTACCCTTAGCGCCACATATACTGGAAATACACAGACACACACACACACAGACACACACACACACACACACACACACACACACACACACACACACACACACACACACACACACACACACACACACACACACACACACACACACACACACACACACACACACACACATTTAATATTCAAATGGAGAGTATTCAAAGAGGTTGAGTGGAAACACTATCCCACTCAGCCCTCTCACCTTTCCATATAGATTACTGCAATCTTGTCCCTCTCACCAGACCACCAATACACCATCCTGCATCCATGTGTGTGTGTGTGTGTGTGTGTGTGTGTGTGTGTGTGTGTGTGTGTGTGTGTGTGTGTGTGTGTGTGTGTGTGTGTGTGTGTGTGTGTGTGTGTGGTGTGTGTGTGTGTGTGTGTGTGTGTGTGTGTGTGTGTGTGTGTGTGTGTGTGTGTGTGTGTGTGTGTGTGTGTGTGTGTGTGTGTGTTAGTGGTGTGTGTGTGTGTTTCTCGTCTCTTGTATCCACCGAAGAAAATTGGTGGGATATAGTGTTAAAGCCCAGATATCTCTCTCTCTCTCTCTCTCTCTCTCTCTCTCTCTCGCACACACACACAACTTCTTCCTGGATAATTTTTTTCCGATTCGTGTTTTCTTTCATCTCATTACCTACTCACCCTTCCTTCCTTCCTTCCTTCCTTCCTTCCTTCCTTCCCTCCCTCCCTCCCGCGTCACCCAGAGTGAGGCAACACAGTGTTGCTGCCTCAGCCTCCGCCAACCAACACCTTTACTCAAATTTCAAAGTTGAGCCTACATAAATATGTCAGCTGCATGGCTGACAGCTGCAAGATTGACCGCTGCATGGCTGACAGCTGGAACACTCATACTGAACGCTGTGTCAGCAGCAAGACTAACAGCTGGAACACTCGTATGGAACACTGTATCAGCTGGAACACCTGTTTCACTGCGTCAGCTGAACAGCTGACAGCTGGAATACCTGTTCCACAGTCAGCTGCAATGCTGACAACTGGAACACCTGTTCCACTGAGTCAGCTACATGACTGACAGCTGGAACACCTGAGTCAGCTTGACCGGTCGTGCTTCCTTAAGCTTACCAGTAAGATACCGGGAATAGAATCAACCTAGGTAATTCAAGCTTAAAGCTTACCGAGCACTGAAGCTTAAATCTTATTGAACGTAACTGGGGGTAAAGCTGAAATTCCCCAAGCTACTAGTACTTCCCCAAGCCAGAAAGCTTCATACACATCGCTGCGTAAAGCTCATTTGCCCATTCCCAAGCTTCACCAGACGTCGAGAAGCTCACTCCAGGATAACCTCCCCCATTCCTCCAAAGATCACCTTTCCTCCCCCACACACTCTCTGGATTCCCCCCCCCATTCCCCTCCCCTCACACAAAATCACTGTAAGAGGGTCGGTGGTATAATACCAAAGGCAACACAGGTTATACATGCTGACACTGAGGTGCAGCCGAGCGCACACACACACACACTCCAGGGAGGTGTATGTGTGGGGGTGAGGGGAACACTGAGGTGCAGCCGAGCGCACACACACACACAATCCAGGGAGGTGTATGTGTGGGGGTGAGGGGAAGGAGGTAACGAGAGAATATGGTAGTATTTCTGGTATGTTTATATGTAAGTCCTCTTTATCCCCTCCCTCATCAAGTTGGTACTTTCTTCCACCCCACACAGCCCGAAAGTACTCGGTCCCCTCCCCTCTTTTCCCCTCTTTACCTGGGATATATATGTGTGGAGGGGGTGGGAAGGGGAGAGAGGGGGGAAGGGGAGAGAGAGAGAGAGAGACAGAGAATGAGGGAAAAAGATGTATGGAGCAGTGATGTTGTCAACAAGTCATCAATCCCAGGTTGATGGACTGATTGCATCATCTTCCTTTCATTACTATACACCTACTGACTCTGTATTTGACTGAAGAAGTCTACTGTGTAGGCGAAATGTTTCACTAACAAAGATACCCAACTGCTGCACGTGTGTCTTACTCATCAACCGGTCAGTATTTTACATCACTTCCAACACGAGAGATTCACTGTAGCAACGAGACCGCCTGAGTTCCTCTGTCTCCTAATATCATACATAAATAACCCGCACATACAAGAGAGGAGCTTACGACGACGTTTACGGTCCAAGTCGGACCGAAACGTCGTTGTAAGCTCCTCTCTTCTATGTCCGGGTTATTTGTGTATTGTTCCAGTCACGGTATTTTGTTTTTTTATTTCCTAATGTTATTTTTTCCCTTATAATCTACCTTGATCATAATTACTATCACATTTGCTTTGTCTGGTCAGGTGAAGTCCAGGATGTTTCCTTAATTCAAGGTATAACTTAACAAATCTTTCATGACAATTGTATTGTAGAGGTGTGAGCACAGCTCAAAGATTTGTTAACTTATACCATGAATTAAGATCCTGGACCTTACCTTACCAAACAAAGCAAACGTGTTAGTAATTATGGTCAAGGCAGATTATACTGGAAGAATAACAAGTATAAGAAGACAGGGGAATTGAGGTGGCCCTTAACAATCTTCAGTATACAGTCCCGAGAACCAGCAGAAGGAAGTCCTGGGAGGAAGGAAGAGATGAGTTAAGACCTGTCAAGTATTTATCCTAAATACCCTCCCCCCCCTTCCCCCCAAAATACATGTCATACAACTATACAAGCATCATACACACGTACAAGCTTACGGAATCTATACGATGATTTAGGAATGACTTTAATAACACATCTGAACGCCAGACACAGAGCATCACCCTCGTTGTAAAAAGTATTTATAATTACACGATGGACTAAATTCTTGCGGGTAACGTAAAGCAAAAAAGAGTGGTGGAGACTCGAACCTCCGTTCACTAATCAAGAGAGAGAGAGAGAGAGAGAGAGAGAGAGAGGAGAGACAGAGAGAGAGAGAGAGAGAGAGGCAGCAAGTGTATTCTTGCACATACCGAGGCTTTTCACTGTGAAAAATGGATGGAACAGTAATTTGTAAGAAAGATTTTTGTTACCTGGATAAGACGGGCAGCAGCAGCAACCCACAATCAACCACGAGGTTTAAACAGTACTCACTTTCTAAAGAATCCGTCTTTTGTAGTCCACCTCCGCATCCTCGCCTCACTGGCTAGGTTCACCAGCCTCCAGTGTCGATACTCCTCTTCCTTACTCCAACTGCGCCTCCTCCGCCTCCTGACGAGGTGGTCACACAGCCGTCACACCAACCCAGAGGGTGATATCTCTCACCATCTGATGTGTGTCTCTCAAGATAGGTAACACACTCCAGGCCTGGCTCTATACACACTCCAGGCCTGGCTCTATACACACTCCAGGCTTGGCTCTATACACACTCCAGGCCTGGCTCTATACACACTCCAGGCTTGGCTCTATACACACTCCAGGCCTGGCTCTATACACACTCCAGGCCTGGCTCTATACACACTCCAGGCCTGGCTCTATACAAACTCCAGGCCTGGCTCTATACGCACCACTCACACATCACTACCATTTGATCTACAACACCTGTATCTTGTGACACTTGCTCCACAACACCTGTATCTTGTGACACTTGCTCCACAACACCTGTATCTTGTGACACTTGCTCCACAACACCTGTATCTTGTGACACTTGCTCCACAACACCTGTATCTTGTGACACTTGCTCCACAACACCTGTATCTTGTGACACTTGCTCCACAATACCTGTATCTTGCAACACACTAATCAACACAGATATTTCAACTGCGTCACTGAATAAGACGCGACTTGCACTGTATTTTACACTACACAGTCCAACAGTATAGTACCACTGTATTAACGCAGATATTTTAAACACTTGCCACTTAATCAACAAGACTCCAACGTTCTTCAAGACGTATGTTATCATCTACGTTCCCAGAACGCCAAACGATCATTTTTTTTCCTTGTCTCCCAATACGTCTAGATCTCTTCTGTTGCTTGACGTCTCTCCGTAACATCAACAGATGGAGACGTCAGCTACACGTATATATACGTTAAGTTGCGTTCCGGTGTCACTATATCATTAAGATGCGACACACAAACCACGACGTAGTGTCGGATGACACTGACGTAATCACAGCCTACCTGGATATGGAGGGGCAGAAGTGGAGTGATATCCTGGAGGGTCCTGGAGGGAGGTCACAGCACACGACCACCTGGGTCATCAGTGTGGTGGAAGAGGGGGTCGTGTTGATGGGAGGAGAGGTCAGCACTGCGGTAGTCGTCTTGATGGGACGAGAGATGATGCTGCGGCCACCGCCTGCGGCAGCTTCAGACACCCTCTACCGCAGCCGCAGCTGCAACATACACCTCCACCTCCACCGCCAGGGCCACCGTCACCCCTGCAATGCATCTTCATCTAGCCTGACTAAGTGACTCCAGTCACTTTCTTGCAACACACTGGAGGGCTCACTCTTGAAACACACTGAGTGGGGGAGGTACTGCTGCAGTACAGACTGAGGGGTCACTGCTGCAACACACCGAGAGGGGGCAATTCACTGCTGCAACACACCGAGAGGGGACAAGTCACTGTTGCAACACCAAGAGAGGGGACAAGTCACTGCTGCAACACACTGAGAGGGGACAAGTCACTGCTGCAACACACTGAGAGAGGACAAATCACTGTTGCAACACCGAGAGAGGGGACAAGTCACTGCTGCAACAAACTGAGAGGAGGCAGGTCACTGCTGCAACAAACTGAGAGGAGGCAGGTCACTGCTGCAACACACTGAGAGGAGGCAGGTCACTGCTGCAACACACTGAGAGGAGGCAGGTCACTGCTGCAACACACTGAGAGGAGGCAGGTCACTGCTGCAACACACTGAGAGGAGGCAGGTCACTGCTGCAACACACTGAGAGGAGGCAGGTCACTGCTGCAACACACCACCTGATCGACAAGTTATCACACACACAATGTGTCAATCCTCCCCACGATAACAAAACCCCTATCCACCTCACATTAACAATCATATACAACCATCAATCCTTCCCCCTATCCAGCATGACTCTATCCACCCTCGTGTGCCTTCAACTCGTTCCATTCAAGCCTTGCAGAGTGTTGGAGCGTTGGCGCACAGATGCATCTTAACGTGGGAGTTGAGATTGATGCGGGAGTTGCATGGAGTGAAGGAGTAGGTAGTCCCAGGCTGTAGTAAGTAGTCTTAGGGCTGGAGTAGGTAGCTCCAGGGCTGGGGCAGGTAGTCCCAGGCTGGAGTAAGTAGTCCCAGGGCTAGAGTAGATAGTTCCAGGGCTAGAGTAGGTTGTCCCAGGCTGGAGTAGGTAGTCCCAGGGCTGGAGTATTTAGTTTCAGGGATGGAGTAGGTTGTTCCAGGGCTGGAGTAGGTAGTCTCAGGGTTGGAGTAGGTAGTTCCAGGGCTGGAGTAGGTAGTCCCAGGGCTGGAGTAGGCCGCCCCTACACTGCAATAGGCTTGGTCGTGGCCTCCTGCAGCCGGCCTGCTCCTCTCTCAGCCTCCACCACTACACTGGTAAATGCCCGCCCGCCACGGACGCCACTGCAGCTGCGTTCTGCCGCCACGGATGCTTGTGCAGCTGTCACCTGCCGCCACGGACGCCTGTGCAGCTGTCACCTGCCGCCACGGACGCCTGTGCAGCTGTCATCTGCCGCCACGGACGCCTGTGCAACTGCCATCTCCCGCCACGAACGCCTCTATTAAAACATTTCGCCCCTTCGTGAAGGTGCAAAACACTGGAAAAACTGAGGAAAAACCAGCCTTTTTTTTCCAATTATTTCGTACCGACTAATTTCCCGATTCATTTACTAACTTATTTACACCCTAACTTACTTACCAACTTATTTACACCCTAACTTACTCACCAACTTATTTACACCCTAACTTACTCAGTTACTAACTTACTAAGACAGGATCGAAGATGACAGTCAGTGAGAGAAAACGTAGGCGGCGGAGCAGACGCACCGGAGACTACGCTAAAATGTTGTGTTCCCCGTCTCCTGGGAGAACACCATCTTGGAAGTATGTTTATTTAGGTACAGGTGCACATAAGTACAGTGTGATAGAAGTTATTCTGCTCTGACAGAGGTTATTCTGCTGGCTGTGACAGAGGTTATCCTGCTGTGACAGAGGTTACTCTGCTGTGACAAAGGTTATCCTGAAGTGACAGAGGTTATCCTGCAGTGACAGAGGTTATCCTGCCCTAATACAGGTTATTCTGCAGTGAGAGAGGTTATCCTGCTGTGATAAAGGTTATCCTATCATTCATAGTAACATATGTGTAGATTACCCACCAGGATAACGCAAAAAGGTCAAAGTGACTTATTTCCACTGGGGTCCTTCTGTAAGTAAGTTAAGTTATTCAGGTACAAGTTCACATAAATACAGTTACACAAGTTATTACACGTAGCAGTATATGTGTTGATTACACAGGATAACCCACGAAAAACTCAAAGTTACTTACTTCCACTGTGGTTCGTGTAATACCTTACTTAAACCTTCAAAAGTTAAAACAGCTCAGTAACTCAACTGTGAAGATCAGTTAACAATACTAATAATAACTGAGTTAGGTACATTAACAGTAAAGAGAAGATCAGCTTACAATAACAGGTACACCAATGTTATCTGTACAAGAACTCCGCCCTTTCTGTAGCTTCATTCATTAGGTACCTTTTGGCTCCCCGCCTCCTGGGATGACACCATCGTGAAGCAGGGTTAACTAGGCACAGGCGCACATAATTATACATAGTAGCATGTGTGTAAATTACCCATCGTCATCATCATTACTCGGAGAAAATCTACGAGGGATCTGAGAGAGAGACGTGGGTGTACATTTGTATAGTACATCTACAGCACGAGTGTACATTACGTACATCATGTACATGTACGTTGCTCCTCTTCTTCTTCTCTGCAAATTTCTTGTTTTTCTTCCCTCCTTTCTTATTTTTTTCCGTGTGTTTTGTCTTTTGCTACTTTCTTTCCCCTCTCACTATCTCTCTCCCTCTCATTATCTCCCTCCCTTTATCTCTCACTATCTTCCTCCCTCTATCTCTCATTATTTCCCTTCCTCTATCTCACCCTGGAGACTCGCTTCCCCAGACCAGCAGCCTCCAGTCTCACTAATCTGACTGTATGTGACAGTCACGAGTGTGTGGGGAGACTGTGGTGGTAGTGGTGGTGGTAGTTGTGGTGGCGGTGATGGTAGGTTTTGGCAATGGTGGTAGTTGTGATGGTAGTGGGAGGTAGAGGTGATGGTGGTAGTTGTAGTGGTGGTCATGGTAGGTAGAGATCATTGTGGTAGCTGTGGTGGTGGTGATGGTAGGTTTTGGCGATGGTTGTAGTTGTAGTGGTGGTAGTTTTGGTGATGTTGATGGTAGGTAGAGGTAATGGTGGTAGTTGTGGCGGTGGTGATGCTAGGTTGTGATGGTGATGGTGGTTATTATGGGAAAGGTAGTTATAGTGGTAACTGTGGGGAGAGAGAGAGAGAGAGAGAGAGAGAGAGAGAGAGAGAGAGAGAGAGAGAGAGAGAGAGAGAGAGAGAGAGAGAGAGAGAGAGAGAGAGAGAGAGAGAGAGAGAGAGAGAGAGAGAGAGAAATAACAAGTACACTATCAAAAACAAAACTACAGGAAAAAATAAACGAAATAAGAATAAGAGGAAGACCGGAAGAAGAGGAGGGGGAACAGGACGAGGAGAAGAGGTACAAGACACCAGGTAGCAAGACCTGGACAGGTCACCTAGACAGGTAAACACAGGTAGCAAGACCTGGACAGGTTAGTCAGACAGGTAGAGACAGGTAGCAAGGCCGTGGTACAAATAACATGTTAGTTAGACAGGTAAACGCAGGTAGCAAGACCCGGACAGGTCACCTAAACAGATAAACGCAGGTAGCAAGACCCGGACAGGTCACATAAACAGATAAACGCAGGTAGCAAGACCCGGACAGGTCACCTAGACAGGTAGAGACAGGCAGCAAGGACCCAGGTGTAGGTAACATTATGCAGGCCAGGTTAAGGGAGGTCGTGGGAGCCATCACACGTATAAAGGATGGGCAGGGAGCGTAGGAGACAGCCTCAATCACCCTCTTCCTACACAAACTCAAAACCCATTTACCGCGTCTCCCTTTCCCCTAAAGTAACCTGCTCCCTTTTCCCCCACCCACCACCCCTAAAGTAACGTGCTTCCCCTTCCTCTTCCCGACAATGCACCCCCTTCCTTCACGTCTGTTTTCACTCCCTTTCTCTCCTGGCATCTCCCTTTCTGTGTATGTAACCCATCCTGTATGACTATGGTACAGAATAGTGTAGCAACACACTGCTGGTGTTCCCACTGTGTAACTATGGTACAGAACAGTGTAGCAACACAATGCTGATGTTCCCACTGTGTAACTACATACAGAATAGTGTAACAACACACTGCTGGTGTTCTCACTGTGTAACTATCATAGAGGAACAACACACTGCTGGTGTTCCCACTGTGTAACTATCACACAGAATATTGTAGCAACACACTGCTGGTGTTCTCACCGTATAACTATCATACAGAATAGTGTAGCAACACACTACTGGTGTTTCCACTGTGTAGCTATCATAGAGAATAGTGCAGCAACACACTGCTGGTGTTCCCACTATGTAACTATGGTACAGAACAGAGTAACAACACACTAACGGAGAGAGAGAGAGAGAGAGAGAGAGAGAGAGAGAGAGAGAGAGAGAGAGAGAGAGAGAGAGAGAGAGAGAGAGAGAGAGAGAGAGAGAGAGAGAGAGAACAGTGATAATAAGCTACACTGGCTTCACTGGGTTATCCTGGCTTTAATGTACACAGTGTACTTGATAAGTGGCCACAACGCACTCATATGTTACTATGTAAAACAACTGAAGTTATCCCTAACACCAACACTAACGTCATGCTGTTTTCTATGTTAGGAAACTATTAGAGAAAACGTAGTGGTGGTTGAGGGAGACTTTACTACCCACCTTCTACCACCACCCACTCTCCAATACACCACCCACCCTCCACCACCACCACCACCACCCACCCTCCACTACCACCCACTCTCTACCATCACCCACTCTCCACGACCGCCCACCATCCACCACCACCCACTCTCTACCACAGCCCACCATCCACCACCACCACCCACTCTCCACCGCCAGCTACTCTCCAGAAACAACAATGATAACAGAACCAGCAGCAACAGCAATGATGGCAAAAAAGAGTAACAGTGATAACAGCAAGAACAGTAACAGTAGCAATAAGAGCAGCAACAGGACGCTACATTTTTGCTTGATAGCTACATTATATACCCCCCCCCTTACACACACTCGTTCTGTGGGCTACCCTCCCCACCAAAGCAGCAGCAGCAGCAGCAGCAGCACCAGCACCAGCAGCAGCAGCAGCAGCAGCAGCAGCAGCAGCAGCAGCAGCAGCAGCAGCAACAACAGCAGCAGCAGCAGCAGCAGCACCAGCACCAGCACCAGCACCAGCAGCAGCAGCAGCACCAGCACCAGCAGCACCAGCAGCAGCAGCAGCAGCAGCAGCAGCACCAGCACCAGCACCAGCACCAGCAGCACCAGCAGCACCAGCAGCAGCAGCAGCAGCAGCAGCAGCAGCAGCACCAGCACAAGCAGCAGCAGCACCAGCAGCACCAGCAGCACCAGCAGCACCAGCAGCAGCAGCAGCACCAGCAGCACCAGCAGCAGCACCAGCAGCACCAGCAGCAGCACCAGCAGCAGCAGCAGCAGCAGCAGCAGCAGCAGCAGCAGCAGCAGCAGCAGCAGCAGCAGCAGCAACAACAACAACAACAACAAAGGCTTGTAAACACAGCTATCATCCTCCCATACAGTGTTGCACACAAATCTACGTTACTGTCTCTCCTGGTTCACCTACCTACCTACTTTACCCTGTAATTCGTTAATTAGGTTTACAGACTAACGACTATACGAGGGTCATTAAGGCTGTATGTGACCTGCAGAAGAATTGAACTCTTCTCCTGGCTGAGGGACTGACCACCTCAACTACCATTTCTCCAAGGTTGATTCAGGACTGTTTTACACTGGTCAACAACCAAAATACTTCAGAGACCAGAGTAACAATTTCCAACTAATTTTTGGTCACTGATAATGAATATCAAGGTTGTTAGGTAAGACACATATGCAACAGTTAGGTATCTTTATTATGAAACGTTTCGCCTACACAGTAGGCTTCTTCAGTCAAGTACAGAAAAGTTGATAGAAGCAGAAGATACTTGAAGACGATGTAATCAGTCCATCACCCTTAAAGTTTTGAGGTGGTCAGTCCCTCAGTCTGGAGAAGAGCATTGTTCCATAGTATGAAACAATATGGAGAAGAAGTGACAGGATGGAGCTTTTTATAGCGCCAAGAGGTGAGACGTAGGTCACTAGGAGAGGTAAGAACTCAGATGTTGAGAGGTCAGGTCCCTCACAAATCCAGCCCCTCTCACTAGTGGAAGTTGTCGAAGTTGATTGCAGGTCTGTACCAAGATACCCTTGTGTTGCAGTGTCTGACTGTTGCATATGTGTCTTACCTAACAACCTGTCGGTATTTTATACCATTTTAATGTTCAATATCAAGGTTAAAATTGTTTATTACCTTTACTTTTCAATATAGACCAACGTGTCACAACAGGTTCCAACAGTCATGTGGCAGTGTTTCTTACCACACTAACAGTCTGACTGACCTTCATTATTGTTCCAGCAGTCATAGAAGGTGGTTGTGATGTCCAAGTTTATATTTTGAGGTGAATAGTAAATGATTTTCTTAGCCAAATACTTTTTAAGCTTATAATAAATATTCACTGAGCAAGTTATTAATATGCATGTGAGGCGCACTATATTAATTTTATTTTCCTATTGAATGATATAAATATTTCTGCTTAGCTGTCATGCTCTGTATAATAATGATAAATAAAAGAATATATTTTCTGTTTATCTTCTAATTTGTTGTTTTCTTTCAGATGTCTCGTACTTGTGTGAATATGGCAGACAACTTCTGCTATATTTGTGGTGAGGTGACCTTTGCATCACAGAAACGCCGTATAATTGCTATGGTTAGAAAAGCGTATCACCTATATTTTGGATGCACGATTGGTGACCAGGATAATAACTGGGCTCCACACACATGCTGCAACACTTGTGCTACTGACCTTCGCCAATGGATGAACAGGAAGAGGAAAGGAATGCCTTTTGCTGTGCCAATGACATGGCGGGAGCCAACAGACAATACCTACGATCACAGTCACTGGAGGCTGTTCACAGATTCATCATAAACGAGTCTGAAAATTGTCTTGCTACATAACAACAATAGTAAACGGTCAGTTCCTGTGGGCTATGCACCACGTATGAGAGAAACTTATGAGACTATAAAGCATATGTTGCAATGTATGAAATATGATGAACATTAATGGCAGCTCTGTGGTGACTTTAAGGTTGATGCTCTTGTGATGGGCTTGTAGGGCGGATACACCAAGTACTGCTGCTTTCTATGTGACTGGGACAGCCGTGCAAGAGGTTGCCACTACATCGGGAGAGACTGGCCACCTCGTCAATCACTGGAGTCTGGGATGAAAAATGTTCAACATCCACCTCTCATTGAACCAAACAAAATTTTGCTACCACAACTACACATAAAACTGGGACTCATGAAAAAGTTTGTAAAAGCTATGGACAAATCCGGTCAGGGATTCAAGTATTTATCATCAAAATTCCCCTCACTGAGCGACGCTAAGATAAGAGAGTCTTCAATGGCCCTCAGATTCGAGAGCTTCTTAAAGATGGTGACTTTGACTCAGACCTTCATGGAGAGGAGGAAGCTGCTTGGGAAGCATTCAAGTTAGTGGCGAATGGATTTCTTGGAAACAGAAGGGAAGACAACTACGAAGAAATAGTGAAAAACCTCAACAAGGCTTACAAGAACATGGCATGTAACATGTCACTTGAAATCCACTTTTTGAACTCACACTTAGACTTTTTTCCTGCGAACTGTGAGGCAGTTAGTGACGAACATGGTGAAAGGTTTCACCAAGATATTTAAACCATGGAAAAATGGTACCAGGGCAAATGGTGGACATTGGCAAGAGATGATTCTTCAGGCCACTATAAGTGTCAAGCAAAAAGACAGAGAGTAGGTACAGATAAGAGTTTAAAACATACTGACACATATTGTACGTTATAATAAAACAATCAAATATTAACCAATAATAATTTTTCAAAGTGATATTTGGATTCAGGACATGAAAATACATACGAATTAACTTGAAAATACATACGAATTAACTTGAAAATACATACGAATTAACTAATCTCATTTAAGAAGCATGCAACTTTTCAAAAATAATTGACCAGTGTTATACCACCTTCATTTCACCACTACTGTACACTTGCTGCCTCTGTATCTGACTGATGAAGCCTGCTGTGTAGGCGAAACGTTTCAACAATAAAGATACCCAAGTGTTGCACATGTGTCTTAATCATCCATCTTCAACACCTTTGATATACCATTGAAGAGTTTCGAGAGTTTATCTACTCTCTGAGCCCGGCCATGGGCCAGGCTCCTCTGGTGCTTGCCTGGTCAACCAGGCTGTTGCTGCTGGAGGCCCGCTGCCCCATATATCCATCACAGCCTGGTTGATCTAGTGCCTGGTGAAGATACTTGCCCAGTTTCCTCCAGCCGTATTTCTGATATCTTCTGGTAAGATGTTGAATAGTCTGGGACCCCGGATGTTGATGCAGTGTTCCCTTATTGTACCCACCGCACCCCTGCTCCTCACTGGGTTTATTTTACACTTCCTCCCATATCTCTCACTCCAGTATGTTGTTATGGCAGTGTGCAGATTTGGGACCAAGCCCTCGAGTACCTTCCAGGTATATATTATCATGTACCTCTCTCTCCTCCGCACCAATGAGTACATGTTCAAGACTTGCAGGCGTTCCCAGTAATTTAGTTGCTTTACTGGCTCAATGTGAGCCGTAAACGATCTCCGTATTTGTTCCAGCTCAGATATTTCTCCTGCCCTGAACGGGGCCGTCAGCACCGAGCAATATTCTAAGTGAGGGAGCACTAGCGACTGGAAGAGTGTCACCATCGGCATTATTTCCCTTGTTTTGAAAGTTCTCAATACCCACCCAGTCATCTTCCTGGCTGTCGTGATCTTTGTCTTGTTATGGTCTTTAAAAGAAAGGTCCTCTGACATAATTATTCCCAGGTCTTTCACATGTTCCTTACGTTCTATTTGGTGACCCTCTTGAGTTTTGTATATAGTGCTCCTTCTGAGTTCTTCATTCTTTCCATACCTAAGCAGCTGGAACTTATCACCACTGAACGTCAGGTTGTTCTTCACTGCCCACTGGAAAATCCTGTTTAATACAAGCATGTATAATACACACAAATTTGAATTTCCTTGGTGTGTATAACGTCTGCTGAAGAGGACCCAGAAAAGGGGGGTCGAAATATACAGATCAATCAATCTCCCGACTTTCTCTCTCCATGTGGGTTATGACTGAGCACTGACAAGTGGCCATTACAGGTCAATGTGGCATCTCACTTCTACCCTGACCTCTCTCTTACCACGTGTTTGACCTCTCCTATGACTCTTTCCTGTCACCTTAACGACCATTAACCCACTGTTAACGACTCAGACTTCTTAGAAAGTGTGCGTCAAGGTTAGGGTGGTGAGGAGAGTGAGGTGGTGTGTGTGTGTGTGTGTGTGTGTGTGTGTGTGTGTGTGTGTGTGTGTGTGTGTGTGTGTGTGTGTGTGTGTGTGTGTGTGTGTGTGTGTAATCCATACACAGTTTTGAGAGTAGATATGACAGGAATGTAGAGGTTACAGACTGGTAATGCCGGTCGGTGAAGATTCAGAGGCTGGGTCAGGAGCTGTGGTTCGACCCCCCAGCGCCCACTATTCGGTTAGTACAAGTCCATTAAGAGTAAGAGTACAGTCACTACAGCAAAAGTACAAAATGAGTAAAGCAAGAGTACAAACTGACTACAGTAAGAGTATAATGAGAACAGCTACAGTACAAACAGTGACTACAGTAAGAGAATAAACACTGGTATATTATCATGTTGAAGGTAACACCATCGTAACCGGTTAAAAGCTCCATTTAAGCGGCAATAACAAGCGAACGACACGACCCCCGGTGTCCACACACACACACACACACACACACACAAATGTAGTCCCAACTTTTAAAAAGGGAGACAGACATGAGGCACTAAACTACAGACCTGTATCACTAACGTGTATAGTATGCAAGGTGATGGAGAAGATCATCAGGAAGAGAGTGGTGGGGCACCTGGAAAGAAACAAGTGTATAGTTGACAACCAGCACGGTTTCAGGGAAGGAAAATCCTGTGTCACAAACCTACTAGAGTTTTATGACAAGGTGACAGAAGTAAGACAAGAGAGAGAGGGGTGGATCGACTGCATATTTTTGGACTGCAAGAAGGCCTTCGACACAGTTCCTCACAAGAGGTTACTGCAAAAGCTAGAGGATCAGGCACACATAACAGGAAAGGCACTGCAATGGATCAGAGAATACCTGACAGGGAGGCAACAACGAGTCATGGTACGTGACGAGGTGTCAGAGTGGGCGCCTGTGACAAGCGCGGTTCCACAGGGGTCAGTCCTAGGACCTGTGCTGTTCTTGGTATATGTGAACGACATAACGGAAGGGATAGACTCAGAAGTGTCCTTGTTTGCAGATAATGTGAAGTTAATGAGCAGAATCAAATCGGATGAGGATCAGGCAGGACTACAAAGAGACCTGGACAGGCTACAAGCCTGGTCCAGCAACTGGCTCCTTGAGTTTAACCCCGCCAAATGCAAAGTCATGAAGATTGGGGAAGGGCAAAGAAGACCGCAGACACAATATAGTTTAGATGGCCAAAGACTGCAAACCTCACTCAAGGAAAAAGATCTGGGGGTGAGTATAACACCGAGCATATCTCCTGAGGCGCACATCAATCAGATAACTGTTGCAGCATACGGGCGCCTGGCAAACCTACGGATAGCGTTCCGATACCTCAGTAAGGATTCGTTCAAGACTCTGTATACCATTTACGTCAGGCCCATACTGGAGTATGCAGCACCAGTTTGGAATCCACACCTAGTCAAGCACGTCAAGAAGTTAAAGAAAGTGCAAAGGTTTGCAACAAGACTAGTCCCAGAGCTACGGGGATTGTCCTACGAAGAAAGGTTGAGGGAAATAGGCCTGACGACACTGGAGGACAGGAGGGTCAGGGGAGACATGATAACGACATATAAGATACTGTGCGGAATAGACAAGGTGGACAAAGACGGGATGTTCCAGAGAAGGGACACAGACACAAAAGGTCACAATTGGAAGTTGAAAACTCAGATGAATCAAAGGGATGTTAGGAAGTGTTTCTTCAGTCATAGAGTAGTCAGGCCGTGGAATAGCCTAGAAAGTGACGTAGTGGAGGCAGGAACCATACATAGTTTTAAGGCGAGGTATGATAAAGCTCATGGGGCAGGGAGAGAGAGGACCTAGTAGCAATCAGCGAAGAGGCGGGGCCAGGAGCTATGACTCGACCCCTGCAACCACAAATAGGTGAGTACACATACACACACACACACACACACACACACACACACACACACACACACACACACACACACACACACACACACACATACACATATACATATACATAGACATAGACAGAGACATACACACACACACATACACACACACACACACACACACACACACACACACACACACACACACACACACACACACACACACACCAAGACCACATAGTATAGTCTAGACGGCCAAAAACTGCAAACCTCACTGAAGGAAAAAGATCTTAGGGTGAGTATAATACCGAGCACATCTGAGACGCACATTAATCAGATAATTGCTGCAGCGTACGGGCGTCTGACAAACCTAAGAACAACGTTCCGATACCTTAGTAAGGAATCGTTCAAAACTGTGTACACTCTGGTGGCTCTGGTGGCCTGGTGGTTAACGCTCTCGCTTCACACGGTGAGGGCCTGGGTTCGATTCCCAGCCAGAGTAGAAACATTGGACGTGTTTCTTTCCACCTGTTGTCTATGTTCCCCATCAGTAAAATGGGTACCTGGGTGTTAGTCGACTGGTGTGGGTCGCATCCTGGGACACTGACCTAAGGAGGCCTGGTCACAGACCGGGCCGCGGGGGCGTTGACCCCCGGAACTCTCTCTAGGTAAACTCTAGGTAAACCATTTACGTCAGGCCCATACTGGAGTGCGCAGCACCAGTTTGTAATCCACACCTGGTCAAGCACGTCAAGAATTAGAGAAAGTGCAAAAGTTTGCAACAAGACTAGTCCCAGAGCTACGGGAAATGTCCTACGAAAAAAGGTTAAGGGAAATCGATCTGACGACACTGGAGGACAGGAGGATCAGGGGAGACATGATAACGACATATAAAATACTGCGAGGAATTGACAAAGTGGACAAAGATAGGATGTTCCAGAGATGGGACACAGAAACAAGGGGTCATAATTGGAAGCTGAAGACTCAGATGAGTCAAAGGGATGTTAGTAAGTATTTCTTCAGTCATAGAGTCGTCAGGAAGTGGAATAGCCTAGCAAGTGACGTAGTGGAGGCGGGAACCATACATAGCTTTAAGACGAGATTTGATAAAGCTCATGGAGCAGGGAGAGAGAGGACCAAGTAGCAATCAGTGAAGAGGCGGGGCCAGGAGCTAGGAATCGACCCCTGCAACCACAAATAGGTGATTACAAATAGGTGAGTACACAAAAACACACACACACACCGATCTGTTGAATAGTCAGTCCCTCGAGACTGACCACCACCTACCATGACTGAGGGACTGACCACCACAAATCTGCACACTGCCATAACAACATACTGGAGTGAGAGATATGGGAGGAAGTGTAAAATGAAGCCAGTGAGGAGCAGGGGTGCGGTGGGGACAATAAGGGAACACTGCATCAACATCCGGGGTCCCAGACTATTCAACATCTTACCAGAAGATATCAGAAACACGGCTGGAGGAAACTGGACAAGTATCTTCACCAGGTGCTAGATCAACCAGGCTGTGATGGATATGTGGGGCAGCGGGTCTCCAGCAGCAACAGCCTGGTTGACCAGGCAAGCACCAGACGAACCTGGCCCATGGCCGGGCTCAGAAAGTAAATAAACTCTCGAAACTCTTCAAAGGTATATCAAAGGTCAAAGGTACCATAACTGAGGGACTGACCACCACTTACCATGAATGAGGGACTAACCACCACCTACCATGACTGAGGGACTGACCACCACCTACCATGAATGAGGGACTAACCACCACCTACCATGACTGAAGGACTAACCACTACCTACCATGACTGAGCGACTGACCACCACCTACCATGACTTAGGGACTGACCACCACCTACCATGACTGAGGGACTGACCACCACCTACCATGACTGAGGGACTGACCACCACCTACCATGACTGAAGGACTAACCACTACCTACCATGACTGAGGGACTGACCACCACCTACCATGACTGAGGGACTGACCACCACCTACCATGACTGAGGGACTGACCACCACCTACCATGACTGAGGGACTGACCACCACCTACCATGACTGAGGGACTGACCACCACCTACCATGACTGAAGGACTAACCACTACCTACCATGACTGAGGGACTGACCACCACCTACCATGACTTAGGGACTGACCACCACCTACCATGACTGAGGGACTGACCACCACCTACCATGACTGAGGGACTGACCACCACCTACCATGACTGAGGGACTGACCACCAACTACCATGACTGAGGGACTGACCACCACCTACCATGACTGGGGGACTGACAATCACCGACCATGACTGGGGGACTGACCATCACCTACCATGACTGAGGGACTGACCACCACCTACCATGACTGAGGGACTGACCACCACCTACCATGACTGAGGGACTGACCACCACCTACCATGACTGAGGGACTGACCACCACCTACCATGACTGAGGGACTGACCACCACCTACCATGACTGAGGGACTGACCACCACCTACCATGACTGAGGGACTGACCACCAACTACCATGACTGAGGGACTGACCACCACCTACCATGACTGAGGGACTGACCACCACCTACCATGACTGAGGGACTGACCACCACCTACCATGACTGAGGGACTGATCACCACCTACCATGACTGGGGGACTGACCACCACCTACCATGACTGGGGGACTGACCACCACCTACCATGACTGAGGGACTGACCACCACCTACCATGACTGGGGGACTGACCACCACCTACCATGACTGAGGGACTGACCACCACCTACCATGACTGAGGGACTGACCACCACCTACCATGACTGAGGGACTGACCACCACCTACCATGACTGGGGGACTGACCACCACCTACCATGACTGAAGGACTGACCACCACCTACCATGACTGAGGGACTGACCACCAACTCCCATGACTGAGGGACTGACCACCACCTGCCATGACTGAGGGACTGACCACCACCTACCATCATGACTGGGAGACTGACCACCACCTACCATGACTGAGGGACTGACCACCACCTACCATGACTGGGGGACTGACCACCACCTACCATGACAGAGGGACTGTCCACCACCTACTATGACTGGGGGACTGACCAACACCTACCATGACTGAGGGACTGACCACCACCTACCATGACTGAGGGACTGACCACCACCTACCATCATGACTGGGAGACTGACCACCACCTACCATGACTGAGGGACTGACCACCACCTACCATGACTGAGGGACTGACCACCACCTACCATGACTGAGGGACTGACCACCACCTACCATGACTGAGGGACTGACCACCACCTACCATGACTGAGGGACTGGCCACCACCTACCATGACTGAGGGACTGACCACCACCTACCATGACTGAGGGACTGACCACCACCTACCATCATGACTGGGGGACTGATCACCACCTACCATGACAGAGGGACTGACCACCACCTACCATGACTGGGGGACTGACCACCACCTACCATGACAGAGGGACTGACCACCACCTACCATGACTGGGGGACTGACCACCACCTACCATGACTGAGGGACTGACCACCACCTACCATGACTGAGGGACTGACCACCACCTACCATGACTGAGGGACTGACCACCACCTACCATGACTGAGGGACTGACCACCACCTACCATGACTGGGGGACTGACCACCACCTACCATGACTGAGGGACTGACCACCACCTACCATGACTGAGGGACTGACCACCACCTACCATCATGACTGGGAGACTGACCACCACCTACAATGACTGAGGGACTGACCACCACCTACCATGACTGAGGGACTGACCACCACCTACCATGACTGAGGGACTGACCACCACCTACCATGACTGAGGGACTGACCACCACCTACCATGACTGAGGGACTGGTCACCACCTACCATGACTGAGGGACTGACCACCACCTACCATGACTGAGGGACTGACCACCACCTACCATCATGACTGGGGGACTGATCACCACCTACCATGACAGAGGGACTGACCACCACCTACCATGACTGGGGGACTGACCACCACCTACCATGACTGGGGGACTGACCACCACCTACCATGACTGAGGGACTGACCACCACCTACCATGACTGGGGGACTGACCACCACCTACCATGACTGAGGGACTGACCACCACCTACCATGACTGAGGGACTGACCACCACCTACCATGACTGAGGGACTGACCACCACCTACCATGACTGGGGGACTGACCACCACCTACCATGACTGAAGGACTGACCACCACCTACCATGACTGAGGGACTGACCACCAACTCCCATGACTGAGGGACTGACCACCACCTGCCATGACTGAGGGACTGACCACCACCTACCATCATGACTGGGAGACTGACCACCACCTACCATGACTGAGGGACTGACCACCACCTACCATGACTGAGGGACTGACCACCAACTCCCATGACTGAGGGACTGACCACCACCTGCCATGACTGAGGGACTGACCACCACCTACCATCATGACTGGGAGACTGACCACCACCTACCATGACTGAGGGACTGACCACCACCTACCATGACTGAGGGACTGACCACCACCTACCATGACTGAGGGACTGACCACCACCTACCATGACTGAGGGACTGGCCACCACTTACCATGACTGAGGGACTGACCACCACCTACCATCATGACTGGGGGACTGATCACCACCTACCATGACAGAGGGACTGACCACCACCTACCATGACTGGGGAACTGACCACCACCTACCATGACAGAGGGACTGACCACCACCTACCATGACTGAGGGACTGACCACCACCTACCATGACTGAGGGACTGACCACCACCTACCATGACTGAGGGACTGACCACCACCTACCATGACTGGGGGACTGGCCACCACCTACCATGACTGAGGGACTGACCACCACCTACCATGACTGGGGGACTGGCCACCACCTACCATGACTGAGGGACTGACCACCACCTACCATGACTGAGGGACTGACCACCACCTACCATGACTGAGGGACTGACCACCACCTACCATGACTGAGGGACTGACCACCACCTACCATGACTGAGGGACTGACCACCACCTACCATGACTGGGGGACTGACCACCACCTACCATGACTGGGGGACTGATCACTTCCAATTTACCACTGCAGTCTCCAGAGTTTATCCTCCTGTATTTCGACTGAAGAAGCCTGCTGAGCAGGCAGTCACCGAAAGGCCTGAAGCAAGGCTGGGTAACCTACATGCTGCTACTGACACCACACATGACTGTGTACTGTCGTACCTGCTCTTCCAACTGTGGATGGAGTTGGTAACTTCTTCCACTATCTTCAAGATATTTGCTTGGTACCCAGTAACCTGGTACCTGGTACTTGATTACCCTGGTACTTGGTTACCCTGGTACCTGGTACCCTGGTACTTGGTTGCCTGGTACCTGGTACCCTGGTACTTGGTTACCCTGGTACTTGGTTACCCTGGTACCTGGCTACCCTGGTACCTGGCTACCCTGGTACCTGGCTACCCTGGTACCTGGCTACCCTGGTACCTGGCTACCCTGGTACCTGGCTACCCTGGTACCTGGCTACCCTGGTACCTGGCTACCCTGGTACCTGGCTACCCTGGTACCTGGCTACCCTGGTACCTGGCTACCCTGGTACCTGGCTACCCTGGTACCTGGTACCCAGTACCCTTCTCCATGAACATTTTTCCGTCCACCAAAACACGAGCCGTAAATAAGGGCCGCCGCCGCCGCCAGTTCCGGGTCGCGTTAGTGTGGGCATGCCAGTCACGAACCACCACCCACCCTGCCCGCCCAAAACCCCCCACCACCCCACTATCTTTCCCCCACCCATTGCCCCTCCCCACCTACCACATAACCACCTCCCCTTCCCAATCATCTCCTCTCCTCCCCCTCCCAGAGGTAAGCCACGACCCCCTCAACCCCCCTCCTCCACGACCCACCTCTACCCCACTCCTCCACGACCCCCTCAACCCCCCTCCTCCACGACCCACCTCTACCCCACTCCTCTATGATCCCCTCAACCCCCCTCCTCCACGACCCCCTCAACCCCCCTCCTCCACGACCCCCTCAACCCCCCTCCTCCACGACCCCCTCAACCCCCCTCAACCCCCCTCCTCCACGACCCCCTCAACCCCCCTCCTCCACGACCCCCTCAACCCCCCTCCTCCACGACCCCCTCAACCCCCCCCTCCTCCACGACCCCCTCAACCCCCCTCCTCCAGGACCCCCTCAACCCCCCTCCTCCACGACCCACCTCTACCCCACTCCTCTATGATCCCCTCAACCCCCCTCCTCCACGACCCCCTCAACCCCCCTCCTCCACGACCCCCTCAACCCCCCTCCTCCACGACCCCCTCAACCCCCCTCCTCCACGACCCCCTCAACCCCCCTCCTCCACGACCCCCTCAACCCCCCTCCTCCACGACCCCCTCAACCCCCCTCCTCCACGACCCCCTCAACCCCCCTCCTCCACGACCCCCTCAACCCCCCTCCTCCACGACCCCCTCAACCCCCCTCCTCCACGACCCCCCTCAACCCCCCTCCTCCACGACCCACCTCCCCCCCCCCGGTTCAACCGGCCCGGTAATTGTTCAGGCAACATAGACAGAATATCAGACCAGGACACAGGTCAGGCTCTCTTTATTCCATACATTTTACAATGAACATTTTACAATGAACATTTTACAATGAACATTTTACAATGAACATTTACAATGAACATTTACAATGAACATTTTACAATGAACATTTACAATGAACATTTTACAATGAACATTTACAATGAACATTTTACAATGAACATTTACAATGAACATTTACAATGAACATTTTACAATGAACATTTACAATGAACATTTACAATGAACATTTTACAATGAACATTTCACAATGAACATTTACAATGAACATTTTACAATGAACATTTTACAATGAACATTTACAATGAACATTTTACAATGAACATTTACAATGAACATTTACAATGAACATTTTACAATGAACATTTTACAATGAACATTTACAATGAACATTTTACAATGAACATTTACAATGAACATTTACAATGAACATTTACAATGAACATTTACAATGAACATTTTACAATGAACATTTACAATGAACATTTACAATGAACATTTTACAGTGAACATTTTACAATGAACATTTTACAATGAACATTTTACAATGAACATTTACAATGAACATTTTACAATGAACATTTTACAATGAACATTTACAATGAACATTTACAATGAACATTTTACAATGAACATTTACAATGAACATTTTACAATGAACATTTACAATGAACATTTACAATGAACATTTACAATGAACATTTTACAATGAACATTTTACAATGAACATTTACAATGAACATTTACAATGAACATTTACAATGAACATTTTACAATGAACATTTTACAATGAACATTTTACAATGAACATTTTACAATGAACATTTACAATGAACATTTACTAATTACGAAGACCTGAAAAATACACGTTTTAAATAACCTGAATTATTATTATTATTATTATTATTATTATTATTATTATTATTATTATTATTAGCAGCAGTAGTAGTAGCACAATAATAACGCAGAACACAAGAGCGAAACGTTGTGTTAAGACAGCTTGTTCGAAGTGTGATGGTTCCCCATTCATCATACTATACACCGCTATACATGATAGTATACACTTGTATACATGATAGTATACACTGGTATACATGATAGTATACACTGGTATACATGATAGTATACACTGGTATACATGATAGTATACACTGGTATACATGATAGTATACACTGGTATACATGATAGTATACACTGGTATACATGATAGTATACACTGGTATACATGATAGTATACACTGGTATACATGATAGTATACACTGGTATACATGATAGTATACACTGGTATACATGATAGTATACACTGGTATACATGATAGTATACACTGGTATACATGATAGTATACACTGGTATACATGATAGTATACACTGGTATACATGATAGTATACACTGGTATACATGATAGTATACACTGGTATACATGATAGTATACACTGGTATACATGATAGTATACACTGGTATACATGATAGTATACACTGGTATACATGATAGTATACACTGGTATACATGATAGTATACACTGGTATACATGATAGTATACACTGGTATACATGATAGTATACACTGGTATACATGATAGTATACACCGCTATACATGATAGTATACACCGGTATACATGATAGTATACACTGGTATACATGATATTATACACTGGTATACATGATAGTATACACTGGTATACATGATAGTATACACTGGTATACATGACAGTATACACTGGTATACATGATAGTATACACTGGTATACATGATAGTATACACTGGTATACATGATAGTATACACTGGTATACATGATAGTATACACTGGTATACATGATAGTATACACTGGTATACATGATAGTATACACTGGTATACATGATAGTATACACTGGTATACATGATAGTATACACTGGTATACATGATAGTATACACTGGTATACATGATAGTATACACTGGTATACATGATAGTATACACTGGTATACATGATAGTATACACTGGTATACATGATAGTATACACTGGTATACATGATAGTATACACTGGTATACATGATAGTATACACTGGTATACATGATAGTATACACTGGTATACATGATAGTATACACTGGTATACATGATAGTATACACTGGTATACATGATAGTATACTCTGGTATACATGATAGTATACACTGGTATACATGATAGTATACACTGGTATACATGATAGTATACACTGGTATAGTATACACTGGTATACATGATAGTATACACTGGTATACATGATAGTATACACTGGTATACATGATAGTATACACTGGTATACATGATAGTATACACTGGTATACATGATAGTATACACTGGTATACATGATAGTATACACTGGTATACATGATAGTATACACTGGTATACATGATAGTGTACACTGGTATACATGATAGTATACACTGGTATACATGATAGTATACACTGGTATACATGATAGTATACACTGGTATACATGATAGTATACACTGGTATACATGATAGTATACACTGGTATACATGATAGTATACAATGATAGTCAATATTAATATTATACTTTTGTTAAAAGATTTAGTATGCAAATATTGTTGGGGTGGGATATGGTGGGGGTGTGTGGTGAGGGCGTGTGGTGAGTGTGTGAGTGTGGGGGGGGGTGTGTGGTGTGTGGTGAGGGGGCGTGTGGTGAGGTGTGTGGTGGGGGAGTGTGAGGTGAGGTGTGGTGTGAAGTGGCGTGTGTGTGGGGGCGTGTGTGTGGTGTGGTGAGGTGTGTGTGGGTGTGTGGGTGTGTGTGGTGTGGTGGGGTGTGGTGGCAATGTAATGGGGGGTGAGGTGGTGTGGGTGAGCGTGCGGTGTGTAGGTGTGTGAGAAGTGGGGGGTGGTGTGGTGTGAGTGTGTGGTAGGGGAGTGTGTGGAGTGGGGTGTAGGTGTGTGTGGGGTATGATGGGGTTATGGTAGGAGTGTATGGATGGGGGTGCAGTTAGTGAATGGTGTGGGGTGGTGGGGGTGTTGGTATGTATGAGTATGGTGTGGGGGTATGGTGAAGGGGGTGCATGGTGGGGTTATGAGTGGAGTGGTATGTGTGGGGAGGGGTATGATGGGAATATGGTGAAGGTGGTATGGTGAGGGGGTTATGGTGGGGGTTATGGTGTAGTGTGGTGGAGTGTAATGGTGGTGGGGGTAAGGTTTTTACAGTGTATGGTGGGGTGGGTGAGGTGTGGGGTGTGTGAGTGAGTTATGGTGCTAGGGGGTATGAGTAGAGTGGGGCGTGATTACTGTGTAAGGGTGGGGGGTGTGGTGGGGTGTATGGTGCAGTGTATGGTGGGGTTATAGTGGGGTATATTGGTATGGTATTAGGTGGTATGGTGGTGTATGGTGGGGTGTGGTAGGGCTTGTGGTGGGGTGTGGTGGGGAGGTGTGTGGTGTGGTGGGGGTGTGTGGTGTGGGGTGTGGTGAGTGTGTGGTGGGGTGTATAGTGAGTCATGGTGGAGTATGGTGGGAGTGTATGCTGATGTTATGGTGGGGTTATGTTGGGGTGTATGGTGGGGTGTGTGGTGGGGGTGTATGGTGGGGGTGTATGGTGGGGGTGTATGGTGGGGGGGTGTGGTGTGGGGGGGGTGTGGTGGGGTGTATAGTGGGGGTTATGGTGGGGTGTACGGTGGGGGTTATGGTGGGGTGTATGATGGGGGTATGGGGGGGTGTGGTGGGGGTGTATGGTGAGGGTGTATGGTGGGGTGTGTGGTGGGGGTGTATGGTGGGGGTTATGGTGGGGGTGTGTGGTGGGGTGTATGGTGGGGTTTATGGTGGGGTGTATGGTGGGGTGTATGGTGGGGTATATGGTGAGGTTTATGGTGGGTGTATGGGGGTGTATGGTGGGGGTGTATGGTGGGGGTGTATGGTGGGGGTGTATGGTGGGGGTGTATGGTGGGGGTGTATGGTGGGGGTGTATGGTGGGGGTGTGTGGTGGGGTGTGTGGGGGGTGTGTGGTGGGGTGTGGTGGGGTGTGTGGTGGGGGTGTGTGGTGGGGTGTGGTGGGGGTGTGGGGGGGTGTGTGGTGGGGTGTGTGGTGGGGGTGTGGTGGGGTGTGTGGTGGGGTGTGTGGTGGGAGTGTGTGGTGGGGTGTGTGGTGGGGGTGTATGGTGGGTGTGTATGGTGGGGATGTGTGGTGGGGATGTGTGGTGGGGGTGTATGGTGGGAGTTTTGGGGGTGTGTGTGGTGGGGTGTGTTGGGGTGTATGGTTGGAGTTATGATGGGGGTTATGGTGGGGTGTATGGTGGGAGTTACGGTTGGGTGACTGGTGGGGTGTGTGGTGGGGTGTATGGTGGGGGTAATGTTGGGGGTTATGGTGGGGTGCATGGTGGGGGTTATGGTGGGGTGTATGGTGAGGGTTATGGTGGGGGTTATGGTGAGGTGTGGTGGAGGTGTATGGTGGGTTTTATGGTACAGTGTATGGTGGGGTGTG
This sequence comes from Cherax quadricarinatus, assembly GCF_038502225.1. NCBI lineage: Eukaryota > Metazoa > Arthropoda > Malacostraca > Decapoda > Parastacidae > Cherax > Cherax quadricarinatus. The sequence continues at coordinate 10,494,493 of NC_091329.1, read as the reverse complement.
GTGGGGTGTGTGGTGGGGTGTGTGGTGGGGTGTGTGGTGGGGTGTGTGGTGGGGTGTGGTGGGGTGTGTGGTGGGGGTTATGGTGGGGGTTATGGTGGGGTGTATGGTAAGGGCTATTGTGGGGTGTGTGGTGGGGTGTATGGTGCGGTGTATGGTGGGGGTTATAGTGGGGTTATGGTGGGGTTATGGTGGGGTGTATGGTGGAGTGTATGGTGGGGGTTATAGTGGGGTTATGGTGGGGGTTATAGTGGGGTTATGGTGGGGGTTATGGTGGGGTGTATGGTGCGGTGTATAGTGGGGGTTATGGTGGGGTTATGGTGGGGTGTATGGTGGGGTGTTTGGTGGGGTGTGTGGTAGGGCTTGTGGTGGGGCTTCTGGTGTGGGGTGTGGTGGGGGTGTATGGTAGCGGTTATGGTGGGGGGTGTGGTGGGGTGTGTTGTGGGGTGTATGGTGTGAAGGGTGAGGCTGTGGGAGAGAGAGAGATAGAGAGAGAGGAGAGAGAGAGGAGAGAAACAGACAGAGAGAGAGAGAGAGAGAGAGGAGAGAGAGAGAGAGAGAGAGAGAGAGAGAGAGAGAGAGAGAGAGAGAGAGAGAGAGAGAGAGAGAGAGAGAGAGAGAATCAGTAAAGGTAATAGGGCAGGTGTCAGCAACACCTTAATTAGGAGACAGGTGCCTCCAACACCTGTCTTAATCACCTAATTAATCAAAGTCGTCAGCATCCACCCCCTCACTCTGACAGTTAGCATCCCTTCTCACGCTGACAGTCAGCATCTCCTCAAGCTGACAGTATCCCCTCACGTTGATAGCATCCGCCCTCACACTGACAGTCAGCATCCCTCCCCGCGCTGACAGCATCCCTTACGCTGACAATCCGCATTCCCCTCACGCTTACAACCGGTATTCCCTCACGCTGACAGTCAGCATTCCACTCACACCGACAGCCAGTATTTCCACACGCTGACAGCCAGTATTCCCACACATTGACAGCCAGTATTTCCACACGCTGACAGCCAGTATTCCCTCACGCTGACAGTCAGCATTTCCCTCACACCGACAGCCAGTATTTCCACACGCTGACAGCCAGTATTACCACACGCTGACAGCCAGTATTCCCACACGCTGACAGCCAGTATTTCCACACGCTGACAGCCAGTATTCCCACACGCTGACAGCCAGTATCCCCACACGCTGACAGCCAGTATTCCCACACGCTGACAGCCAGTATCCCCACACGCTGACAGCCAGTATTCCCACACGCTGACAGCCAGTATTCCCACACGCTGACAGTCAGTATTCCTACACGCTGACAGCCAGTATCCCCACACGCTGACAGCCAGTATTCCCACACGCTGACAGCCAGTATCCCCACACGCTGACAGCCAGTATTCCCACACGCTGACAGTCAGTATCCCCACACGCTGACAGCCAGTATTCCCACACGCTGACAGCCAGTATTCCCACACGCTGACAGTCAGTATCCCCACACGCTGACAGCCAGTATTCCCACACGCTGACAGCCAGTATCCCCACACGCTGACAGCCAGTATCCCCACACGCTGACAGCCAGTATTCCCACACGCTGACAGGCAGTATTCCCACACGCTGACAGGCAGTATTCCCACACGCTGACAGCCAGTATTCCCACACGCTGACAGCCAGTATTCCCACACGCTGACAGCCAGTATTCCCACACGCTGACAGCCAGTATCCCCACACGCTGACAGCCAGTATCCCCACACGCTGACAGCCAGTATTCCCACACGCTGACAGCCAGTATTCCCACACGCTGACAGCCAGTATTCCCACACGCTGACAGTCAGTATCCCCACACGCGGACAGCCAGTATTCCCACACGCTGACAGCCAGTATTCCCACACGCTGACAGCCAGTATTCCCACACGCTGACAGCCAGTATTCCCACACGCTGACAGCCAGTATTCCCACACACGCTGACAGCCAGTATTCCCACACGCTGACAGCCAGTATTCCCACACACGCTGACAGCCAGTATTCCCAACACGCTGACAGCCAGTATTCCCACACGCTGACAGCCAGTATTCCCACACGCTGACAGCCAGTATACCCACACGCTGACAGCCAGTATTCCCACACGCTGACAGCCAGTATTCCCACACGCTGACAGCCAGTATTCCCACACGCTGACAGCCAGTATTCCCACACGCTGACAGCCAGTATTCCCACACGCTGACAGCCAGTATCCCCACACGCTGACAGCCAGTATTCCCACACGCTGACAGCCAGTATCCCCACACGCTGACAGCCAGTATTCCCACACGCTGACAGCCAGTATTCCCACACGCTGACAGCCAGTATTCCCACACGCTGACAGCCAGTATTCCCACACGCTGACAGCCAGTATTCCCACACGCTGACAGCCAGTATTCCCACACGCTGACAGCCAGTATTCCCACACGCTGACAGCCAGTATATCCACACGCTGACAGCCAGTATTTCCACACGCTGACAGCCAGTATTCCCACACGCTGACAGCCAGTATTCCCACACGCTGACAGCCAGTATTCCCACACGCTGACAGCCAGTATTCCCACACGCTGACAGCCAGTATTCCCACACGCTGACAGCCAGTATTCCCACACGCTGACAGTCAGCATTCCCACACGCTGACAGTCATTACCAAAATTAATTACTTTTGCTAATAAACAAAATATTAATTTCCGTCTTAGTCGAAAAAGATATTTTTATTTACATGTAATAAATAGACTTATTTACAGATATAATTTACACCCACGGTAATGGATTTACACCCACGGTAATGGATTTACACCCACGGTAATGGATTTACACCCACGGTAATGGATTTACACCCACGGTAATGGATTTACACCCACGGTAATGGATTTACAGCGTAATTTGTAAATCACAGCAGCAATTCACTCACTTCATTTACAGGTGTTTAAACGCGCATTCCCCGCCAATTTACACCAATTTACAATTACACTAACAAAATTCCCTCGTGTGTAAATGTAAACCACCGAGCTTATAAACATTTACAACACACGAACGTTTTACAAAGATTTACACTCCTAATACACGAACGTTTTACACAGATTTACAAACAACATTTACACTTCAAACACATTCACGTTTTACAAAGATTTACACTACACATTTACACTCCTAACACTTATGCTTTATACATATTTACGGAGACATTTACACTCCTAACACAGGAACGTTTTACACACATTTACACTCCTCACACACGAACGTTTCACTGTGTAAATTTCACGGCCAACCTCTCATCCAATTTACAACGGGGGGGGATCTCATCCAATTTACAACGGGGGGGGGGGGGGGGATCTCAACCAATTTACAACGATCTCATCCAATTTACAACGGGGGGGGATCTCATTTACAACGGGGGGGGATCTCAACCAATTTACAACGGGGGGGGGATCTCATCCAATTTACAACGGGGGGGGATCTCATCCAATTTACAACGGGGGGGGATCTCAACCAATTTACAACGAGGGGGGGGTTCTCATCCAATTTACAACGGGGGGGGATCTCATCCAATTTACAACGGGGGGGATCTCAACCAATTTACAACGGGGGGGGATCTCATCCAATTTACAACGGGGGGGGGATCTCATCCAATTTACAACGCGGGGGATCTCATCCAATTTACAAAGGGGGGGGATCGCATCCAATTTACACCGGGGGGGGGATCTCATCCAATTTACAACGGGGGGGGATCTCATCCAATTTACCATCTCAACCAATTTACAACGGGGGGGGATCTCATCCAATTTACAACGGGGGGGGATCTCATCCAATTTACAACGGGGGGGGATCTCATCCAATTTACAGCAGGAATTTCCAACCCATTTCCGTGGGTGGGGCCAGATTTTTCGTGGGCGTGGGTGCCCCTGAGCGTGCACTCAGGGGTAAGAGTGCATGCACTCTGGGGGATCAGGTTAGTGTTTAATTAACCTGTTAGCTGTGAACTTTTTCCTGATGTGATCTGATGGGCGCACTCAGGAGTGACACACATTACTGAGTGTCCGGAGACACTCAGATCATCTGAGAGAGAGAGGGTGTGTAATTAATTCGCTTCGTGTGGTGATTGTGGTAGTACCAGTGGTGGTGATGGTGGTTGCGGTGGTGGTAGTGGTGATTGTAGTGGTGGTGATTGTGGTGGTGGTGGTGATTGTTGCCAGGCATCATGTAGTTGCAAGAGAGACAAGAGACCGCTGGGTCGATACCAGCTGTCTGATGTACCACCACAGCCCACTGTCACACACACACACACACACAAACAGGAGCTAAGACTCGAACCCTGCAACTACAAATAGGTGAGTACACAGACAAGAGTGGCTTCTCGAGTTCAATATACATGTGCAGGTTTATACTGACACTACCAGTAGCAGCCCAACACAGTAACACAGAGAGGAGCACGATCCCCCACAACCAGGTACCAGGTATACACTACCAGTAGCAGCCCAACACAGTAACACAGGAGCACGATCCCCCACAACCAGGTACCAGGTACACACTACCAGTAGCAGCCCAACACAGTAACACAGAGAGGGGCAGGATCCCCCCATAACGATCCCCCACAACCAGGTACCAGGTACACACTACCAGTAGCAGCCCAACACAGTAACACAGAGAGGAGCAGGATCCCCCCACAACCAGGTACCAGGTACACACTACCAGTAGCAGCCCAACACAGTAACACAGAGAGGGGCAGGATCCCCCCACAACCAGGTACCAGGTACACACTACCAGTAGCAGCCCAACACAGTAACACAGAGAGAGGCAGGATCCCCCCACAACCAGGTACCAGGTACACACTACCAGTAGCAGCCCAACACAGTAACACAGAGAGGGGCAGGATCCCCCCCCAACCAGGTATACACACTACCAGTAGCAGCCCACACAGTAACACAGAGAAGAGCAGGATCCCCCACAACCAGGTACCAGGTACACACTACCAGTAGCAGCCCAACACAGTAACACAGAGAGGGGCAGGATCCCCCCACAACCAGGTACCAGGTACACACTACCAGTAGCAGCCCAACACAGTAACACAGAGAGGGGCAGGATCCCCCACAACCAGGTACCAGGTACACACTACCAGTAGCAGCCCAACACAGTAACACAGAGAGGGGCAGGATCCCCCCATAACCAGGTAACAGGTACACACTACCAGTAGCAGCCCAACACAGTAACACAGAGAGGGGCAGGATCCCCCCACAACCAGGTACCAGGTACACACTACCAGTAGCAGCCCAACACAGTAACACAGAGAGGGGCAGGATCCCCCCACAACAGGTACAGTAGCAGCCCAACACAGTACCAGGAGGAGCACGATACAACACTACCAGTAGCAGCCCAACACAGTAACACAGAGAGGGGCAGGATCCCCCCACAACCAGGTACCAGGTACACACTACCAGTAGCAGCCCAACACAGTAACACAGAGAGGGGCAGGATCCCCCCACAACCAGGTACCAGGTACACACTACCAGTAGCAGCCCAACACAGTAACACAGAGAGGAGCAGGATCCCCCCACAACCAGGTACCAGGTACACACTACCAGTAGCAGCCCAACACAGTAACACAGAGAGGAGTACGATCCCCCACAACCAGGTACCAGGTACACACTACCAGTAGCAGCCCAACACAGTAACACAGAGAGGGGCAGGATCCCCCCACAACCAGGTACCAGGTACACACTACCAGTAGCAGCCCAACACAGTAACACAGAGAGGGGCAGGATCCCCCCACAACCAGGTACCAGGTACACACTACCAGTAGCAGCCCAACACAGTAACACAGAGAAGGATCCCCCCACAACCAGGTACAGGATCCCCCCCCCACAACCAGGTACCAGGTACACACTACCAGTAGCAGCCCAACACAGTAACACAGAGAAGAGCAGGATCCCCCACAACCAGGTACCAGGTACACACTACCAGTAGCAGCCCAACACAGTAACACAGAGAAGAGCAGGATCCCCCACAACCAGGTACCAGGTACACACTACCAGTAGCAGCCCAACACAGTAACACAGAGAGGGGCAGGATCCCCCACAACCAGGTACCAGGTACACACTACCAGTAGCAGCCCAACACAGTAACACAGAGAGGGGCAGGATCCCCCACAACCAGGTACCAGGTACACACTACCAGTAGCAGCCCAACACAGTAACACAGAGAGGGGCAGGATCCCCCCACAACCAGGTACCAGGTACACACTACCAGTAGCAGCCCAACACAGTAACACAGAGAGGGGCAGGATCCCCCCATAACCAGGTAACAGGTACACACTACCAGTAGCAGCCCAACACAGTAACACAGAGAGGGCAGGATCCCCCCACAACCAGGTACCAGGTACACACTACCAGTAGCAGCCCAACACAGTAACACAGAGAGGGGCAGGATCCCCCCACAACCAGGTACCAGGTACACACTACCAGTAGCAGCCCAACACAGTAACACAGAGAGGAGCAGGATCCCCCCACAACCAGGTACCAGGTACACACTACCAGTAGCAGCCCAACACAGTAACACAGAGAGGGGCAGGATCCCCCACAACCAGGTACCAGGTACACACTACCAGTAGCAGCCCAACACAGTAACACAGAGAGGGGCAGGATCCCCCACAACCAGGTACCAGGTACACACTACCAGTAGCAGCCCAACACAGCAGTAACACAGAGAGGGGCAGGATCCCCCACAACCAGGTACCAGGTACACACTACCAGTAGCAGCCCAAAACAGTAACACAGAGAGGGGCAGGATCCCCCACAACCAGGTACCAGGTACACACTACCAGTAGCAGCCCAACACAGCAACACAGAGAGGGGCAGGATCCCCCACAACCAGGTACCAGGTACCAGGTACACACTAGTAACACAGTCATGTACTCACCCACACGGTCACAATACCTCCATCCTTCAACTTACCTGCAATTAAAAATACACAATATTACTATATTATATAAAATACAGATATACGCAGATTTACGTGTTTTCTACCGTATACAACACCTGTATTTATCCCTTATGTCTAATTAAGTACACGTACGCATATGCGTAACAACCACTGTGAAAAAAATAGTGAACTTCCAGCCTCTTTCGTGATTTCTCACATTATCAAGGAACTGTGGAAATACTGGAAGAGTAGACGGCTTAAGAAACACCTAAGTTCCCCGGTCGTCTCATAACATATTCATTTTTCCCCTATAATCTACCTTGACCATAATTAGTATAGTTTCTGCTTTGTTTGGTAGAGTCAAGTCCAGGATGTTTCCTTAAATCAAGGTATAACTTAACAAATCTTCGATGGCAATTGTTGTCGTAGAGGTGTGAACACAGCTCAGAGATTTGTTAAGTTATACCATGAATTAAGGAAAGATCCTGGACTCCACTCTACCAAACAAACCAAAAGCGATACTAGATTATAGGGGAAAAATGAACGTGTTATTGGAAGACTGGGGAACTTATATGGTTGTTAAACTGTCAGTCTTCTCATCAATGTTTGTGAGAACTCTGGGTATTTGCGGACCAGAGTTCGTAGGTGAAGAATTCTTGAAGATCTGTGAAATAGCTAATGATCTAAAATACCCAAAAACACTTGATTGATAAATCCTTTAAAAATGCTAGATATACAGGGTGTTTCAAAATGATGGACTCAACTGCAGAGATACAGCTATCTCAAATCGCGTCCATCTCTTTGAAACACCCTGCACCTTTTCACAATTGACGAAAGGTCAGTCATATTCAGCCAAGAATATTTGGGTTCTCCCTCACCATGAAAACTTTCTTGATAAACCTTCTCTACTTACGAATTTCCAAAACCAAAGTTGTATTTAAAAATCTTGATATATTAAACAATACTAATGACTAAAAAATCCCCCCAAAAATGCTGATGGGTGTGTCTATAAGATTCCTTGTAAAAAATGTGATAAACTTTACGACGGTCAAACTGGGAAAGTCTTGAACTAAGATTACAACAATGTCAATATAACATTAGAAGTGGACAAGAGTCACATGCTCTGTTTATTCAAGTCAGAGATTTATAACCATCAAAAAAAAAGTCGAGAAAGTTGTATCAAGCTGGTCTATGGTTGAGAAAGTTGTATAAAGCTGGTCTATGGTTGAGAAAGTTGTATCAAACTGATCTATGGCTGAGAAAGTTGTATCAAGCTGGTCTATGGTCGAGAAAGTTGTATAAAGCTGGTCTATGGTTGAGAAAGTTGTATCAAGCTGGTCTATGGTTGAGAAAGTTGTATAAAGCTGGTCTATGGTTGAGAAAGTTGCATCAAGCTGGTCTATGGCTGAGAAAGTTGTATCAAGCTGGTCTATGGTCGAGAAAGTTGTATAAAGCTGGTCTATGGTTGAGAAAGTTGTATCAAGCTGGTCTATGGTTGAGAAAGTTGTATCAAGCTGGTCTATGATTGAGAAAGTTGTATAAAGCTGGTCTATGGCTGAGAAAGTTGTATCAAGCTGGTCTATGGTTGAGAAAGTTGTATCAAGCTGGTCTATGGTTGAGAAAGTTGTATAAAGCTGGTCTATGGTTGAGAAAGTTGTATCAAGCTGGTCTATGGCTGAGAAAGTTGTATCAAGCTGGTCTATGATTGAGAAAGTTGTATCAAGCTGGTCTATGGTTGAGAAAGTTGTATCAAGCTGGTCTATGGTTGAGAAAGTTGTATCAAGCTGGTCTATGGTTGAGAAAGTTGTATCAAGCTGGTCTATGGTTGAGAAAGTTGTATCAAGCTGGTCTATGGTTGAGAAAGTTGTATCAAGCTGGTCTATGGCTGAGAAAGTTGTATCAAGCTGGTCTATAATTGAGAACGCTGTATCAAGCTGGTCTATGGTTGAGAAAGTTGTATCAAGCTGGTCTATGGTTGAGAAAGTTGTATCAAGCTGGTCTATGGTTGAGAAAGTTGTATCAAGCTGGACTATGGTTGAGATAGCTGCATCAAGCTGGTCAATGCTTGAGACAGCTGCATCAAGCTGGTCTATGGTTGATACAGCTGCATCAAGCTGGACTATGGTTGAGACAGCTGCATCAAGCTGGTCTATGGTTGAGTCAGCTGCATCAAGCTGGTCTATGGTTGAGTCAGCTGCATCAAGCTGGACTATGGTTGAGTCAGCTGCATCAAGCTGGACTATGGTTGAGTCAGCTGCATCAAGCTGGACTATGGTTGAGATAGCTGCATCAAGCTGGTCAATGCTTGAGACAGCTGCATCAAGCTGGTCTATGGTTGATACAGCTGCATCAAGCTGGATTATGGTTGAGAAAGTTGTATCAAGCTGGTCTATGATTGAGAAAGTTGTATCAAGCTGGTCTATGGTTGAGAAAGTTGTATCAAGCTGGTCTATGGTTGAGAAAGTTGCATCAAGCTGGTTTATGGTTGAGAAAGTTGTATCAAGCTGGTTTATGGTTGAGAAAGTTGTATCAAGCTGGTTTATGGTTGAGAAAGTTGTATCAAGCTGGTTTATGGTTGAGAAAGTTGTATCAAGCTGGTCTATGGTTGAGAAAGTTGTATCAAGCTGGTCTATGGTTGAGAAAGTTGTATCAAGCTGGTCTATGGTTGAGAAAGTTGTATCAAGCTGGTCTATGGTTGAGAAAGTTGTATCAAGCTGGTTTATGGTTGAGAAAGTTGTATCAAGCTGGTCTATGGTTGAGAAAGTTGTATCAAGCTGGTTTATGGTTGAGAAAGCTGTATCAAGCTGGTCTATGGTTGAGAAAGTTGTATCAAGCTGGTCTATGATTGAGAAAGTTGTATCAAGCTGGTCTATGGTTGAGAAAGTTGTATCAAGCTGGTCTATGGTTGAGAAAGTTGTATCAAGCTGGTCTATGGTTGAGAAAGTTGTATCAAGCTGGTCTATGGTTGAGAAAGTTGTATCAAGCTGGTCTATGGTTGAGAAAGTTGTATCAAGCTGGTCTATGGTTGAGAAAGTTGTATCAAGCTGGTCTATGGTTGAGAAAGTTGTATCAAGCTGGTCTATGGTTGAGAAAGTTGTATCAAGCTGGTCTATGGTTGAGAAAGCTGTATCAAGCTGGTCTATGGTTGAGAAAGTTGTATCAAGCTGGTCTATGGTTGAGAAAGTTGTATCAAGCTGGTCTATGGTTGAGAAAGTTGTATCAAGCTGGTCTATGGTTGAGAAAGTTGTATCAAGCTGGTTTATGGTTGAGAAAGTTGTATCAAGCTGGTCTATGGTTGAGAAAGTTGTATCAAGCTGGTCTATGGTTGAGAGAAAGTAGTATCACGCTGGTTTATGGTTGAGAGAAAGTAGTATCACGCTGGTTTATGGTTGAGAGAAAGTAGTATCACGCTGGTTTATGGTTGAGAGAAAGTAGTATCACGCTGGTTTATGGTTGAGAGAAATATAACTGGAACAAATCTCATAACTTTGATAGAATTATACAAATTAGGTTCATTTATAATTAATAAAATTTAGGAAGACTATAAGGTATGTGTGAGAGGTCGTTGAGCATCTCACCCGCATCGTTGAGCATCTCACCCGCATCGTTGAGCATCTCACCCGCATCGTTGAGCATCTCACCCGCATCGTTGAGCATCTCACCCGCATCGTTGAGCATCTCACCCGCATCGTTGAGCATCTCACCCGCATCGTTGAGCATCTCACCCGCATCGTTGAGCATCTCACCCGCATCGTTGAGCATCTCACCCGCATCGTTGAGCATCTCACCCGCATCGTTGAGCATCTCACCCGCATCGTTGAGCATCTCACCCGCATCGTTGAGCATCTCACCCGCATCGTTGAGCATCTCACCCGCATCGTTGAGCATCTCACCCGCATCGTTGAGCATCTCACCCGCATCGTTGAGCATCTCACCCGCATCGTTGAGCATCTCACCCGCATCGTTGAGCATCTCACCCGCATCGTTGAGCATCTCACCCGCATCGTTGAGCATCTCACCCGCATCGTTGAGCATCTCACCCGCATCGTTGAACATCTCACCCGCATCGTTGAGCATCTCACCCGCATCGTTGAGCATCTCACCCGCATCGTTGAGCATCTCACCCGCATCGTTGAGCATCTCACCCGCATCGTTGAGCATCTCACCCGCATCGTTGAGCATCTCACCCGCATCGTTGAGCATCTCACCCGCATCGTTGAGCATCTCACCCGCATCGTTGAGCATCTCACCCGCATCGTTGAGCATCTCACCCGCATCGTTGAACATCTCACCCGCATCGTTGAACATCTCACCCGCATCGTTGAACATCTCACCCGCATCATCATGAAGGAACGGGTGAGGCGTCGGGTGTTCACCCTCACGTGTTATCTCACTCTTATAAGCCTTCTGTTGTTCTGTTATTTTTACAGTTCCTTGATAATGTTAGAAATCACGAATGCGCCTAATGTTCACTTTTTTTCACAGTGATCTTATTGCATATATCTATCTCTCTCTATATATATATATATATATATATATATATATATATATATATATATATATATATATATATATATATAATGTGAATGCATGTACGTGGCAGAGCTGGTGAGAAGGGTGTCAACTCTGCTACACCCTGGGTGGCAGGGTCAGTCAGCCCTGCCTCACCCTGGGTGGCAGGGTAGGCACACCCTGAGTGGCAGGGTCAGTCAGCCCTGCCACACCCTGGGTGGCAGGGTAGGCACACCCTGGGTGGCAGGGTCAGTCAGCCCTGCCTCACCCTGGGTGGCAGGGTAGGCACACCCTGAGTGGCAGGGTCAGTCAGCCCTGCCACACCCTGGGTGTTGCTGGAGTCACTTAACTTCGGGTCATGTATACACACGTTATAACAGGGTTTCATTTAGGTAAAAACGTGTGCGTGAGCAGGGAAGGGGAGGGGGAGGGGGAGGGGGAGGGGAAGGGGTAGGAACGGGTAGGGGGTCAGGAAAGACTGTGGTGGGGGGGGTATCGGGTTACCTGCCCACACAACACCTGCACCACGCCCACAGCACCACTCCCACTCACACACCTCTACCCCCCCTCTCCCAATACAATATTTTAAATCCTCATCCTTCATATCTCATTATATTCATTACTGTCATCATTATCATCACTGATATTATCATCACTGGTATAGATGCTCTGGTCAGACACTTACTTTTTCTTAAGAAAGTCAGGTGGGGGTCGAGAGAGTGGCAGGTGTGTCAGGCACCGCGACTCATGTCTACGGGAGAAAGACAAGACTGTCAACACAACCATCAACACTCCTCCAATCACCTATTTGCCATCACCTATTTGCAATCCCCGATTTGCAATGACCTATTTGCAAATCCCTATTTATAATGACCTATTTGCAATGACCTATGTAGAGGTACAGAGCTGAAACAGTGATTGTTTTGCCATCAATTACTTAATTTCTTGAGTGTGTTTTTTACAGCGATTGTTAAGTTAGTGGTACGGCAAGTAAGTTCAGTGGTGATAAGTTCCAGCTGATTACTGATGGAAAGACTGAACAACTCAAAAGGAACACTGTATACAAACCTCGAAACACTTGGCAATAATTATGTCAGCTGATCTTTCAAAGAACTTAAGATAAAGACTAAAACAGTGTTGTAGGAGACAGTGTTGTATGAGACAGTGTTGTAGGAGACAGTGTTGTAGGAGACAGTGTTGTAGGAGACAGTGTTGTAGGAGAGTGTTGTAGGAGACAGTGTTGTATGAGACAGTGTTGTAGGAGACAGTGTTGTAGGAGACAGTGTTGTATGAGACAGTGTTGTAGGAGACAGTGTTGTAGGAGACAGTGTTGTAGGAGACAGTGTTGTATGAGACAGTGTTGTAGGAGACAGTGTTGTAGGAGACAGTGTTGTATGAGACAGTGTTGTAGGAGACAGTGTTGTAGGAGACAGTGTTGTAGGAGACAGTGTTGTATGAGACAGTGTTGTAGGAGACAGTGTTGTAGGAGACAGTGTTGTAGGAGGCAGTGTTGTAGGAGACAGTGTTGTAGGAGGCAGTGTTGTAGGAGGCAGTGTTGTAGGAGACAGTGTTGTAGGAGACAGTGTTGTAGGAGGCAGTGTTGTAGGAGGCAGTGTTGTAGGAGACAGTGTTGTAGGAGACAGTGTTGTAGGAGGCAGTGTTGTAGGAGGCAGTGTTGTAGGAGGCAGTGTTGTAGGAGGCAGTGTTGTAGGAGAGTGTTGTAGGAGGCAGTGTTGTAGGAGGCAGTGTTGTAGGAGACAGTGTTGAAGGAGACAGTGTTGTAGGAGACAGTGTTGTAGGAGACAGTGTTGTAGGAGACAGTGTTGTAGGAGACAGTGTTGTAGGAGGCAGTGTTGTAGGATGCAGTGTTGTAGGAGGCAGTGTTGTAGGAGACAGTGTTGTAGGAGACAGTGTTGTAGGAGACAGTGTTGTAGAAGACAGTGTTGTAGGAGGCAGTCTCGTAGGAGAAAGTGTTGTAGGAGACAGTGCTGTAGGAGGCAGTCTTGTAGGAGTGTTGTAGGAGACAGTGTTGTAGGAGGCAGTGTTGTAGGAGGCAGTGTTGTAGGAGGCAGAGTTGTAGGAGACAGTGTTGTAGGAGACAGTGTTGTAGGAGACAGTGTTGTAGGAGACAGTGTTGTAGGAGGCAGTCTTGTAGGAGACTGTTGTAAGAGACAGTGTTGTAGGAGGCAGTGTTGTAGGAGGCAATGTTGTAGGAGGCAGTGTTATAGGAGACAGTGTTGTAGGAGGCAGTCTTGTAGGAGACAGTGTTGTACGAGACAATGTTGTAGGAGGCAGTGTTGTAGGAGGCAGTGTTGTAGGAGGCAGTGTTATAGGAGTGTTGTAGGAGACAGTGTTGTAGGAGGCAGTGTCGTAGGAGGCAGTGTTGTAGGAGACAGTGTTGTAGGAGGCAGTGTTGTAGGAGACAGTGTTGTAGGAGACAGTGTTGTAGGAGGCAGTGTTGTAGGAGACAGTGTTGTAAGTGACAGTGTTGTAGGAGGCAGTGTTGTAAGTGACAGTGTTGTAAGTGACAGTGTTGTAAGTGACATTGTAAGAGACAGTGTTGTTAGAGACAGTGTTGTAAGAGTGTTGTTAGAGACAGTGTTGTAGGAGACAGTGTTGTTAGACAGTGTTGTACGAGACAGTGTTGTAAGTGACAGTGTTGTAAGAGACAGTGTTGTAAGAGACAGTGTTGTTAGAGACAGTGTTGTAGGAGACAGTGTTGTAAGAGACAGTGTTGTTAGAGACAGTGTTGTTAGAGACAGTGTTGTAAGAGACAGTGTTGTTAGAGACAGTGTTGTAAGAGACAGTGTAGTAAGATACAGTGTCGTAAGACACAGTGTTGTAGGAGACAGTGTTGTAAGAGACAGTGTTGTGAGACAGTGTTGTAAGAGACAGTGTTGTAAAAGACAGTGTTGTAAGAGACAGTGTTGTAGGAGACAGTGTTGTAAGAGACAGTTTTGTAAGAGACAGTGTTGTAAGAGACAGTGTTGTAGGAGACAGTGATGTAAGAGACAGTGTTGTAAGATACAGTGTTGTAAGAGACAGTGGAGTAAGATACAGTGTTGTAAGAGACAGTGTTGTACGAGACAATGTTGTAGGAGGCAGTGTTGTAGGAGGCAGTGTTGTAGGAGACAGCGTTGTAAGAGACAGTGTTGTAAGATACAGTGTTGTAAGAGACAGTGTAGTAAGATACAGTGTTGTAAGAGACAGTGTTGTAAGACAGTGTTGTAAGAGACAGTGTTGTAAGAGACAGTGTTGTAAGAGACAGTGTAGTAAGAGACAGTGTTGTAAGAGACAGTGTTGTAAGAGACAGTGTTGTAAGAGACAGTGTTGTAGGAGACAGTGTTGTAAGAGACAGTGTTGTAAGATACTGTTGTAGGAGACATTGTTGTAAGAGACAGTGTAGTAAGAGACAGTGTTGTAAGAGACAGTGTTGTAAGATAATGTTGTAAGAGACAGTGTTGTAAGAGACAGTGTTGTAAGAGACAGTGTAGTAAGAGACAGTGTTGTAAGAGACAGTGTTGTAAGAGACAGTGTTGTAAGAGACAGTGTTGTAAGAGACAGTGTTGTAAGAGACAGTGTAGTAAGAGACAGTGTTGTAAGAGACAGTGTTGTAAGAGACAGTGTTGTAAGAGACAGTGTAGTAAGAGACAGTGTTGTAAGAGACAGTGTAGTAAGAGACAGTGTAAGAGACAGTGTTGTAAGAGACAGTGTTGTAAGAGACAGTGTAGTAAGAGACAGTGTTGTAAGAGACAGTGTAGTAAGAGACAGTGTAGTAAGAGACAGTGTTGTAAGAGACAGTGTTAAGTAAGAGACAGTGTTGTAAGAGACAGTGTAGTAAGAGACAGTGTAGTAAGAGACAGTGTAGTAAGAGACAGTGTTGTAAGAGACAGTGTTGTAAGAGACAGTGTAGTAAGAGACAGTGTTGTAAGAGACAGTGTAGTAAGAGACAGTGTTGTAAGAGACAGTGTAGTAAGAGACAGTGTAGTAAGAGACAGTGTTGTAAGAGACAGTGTAGTAAGAGACAGTGTTGTAAGAGACAGTGTAGTAAGAGACAGTGTTGTAAGAGACAGTGTTGTAGTAAGTAAGAGACAGTGTAGTAAGAGACAGTGTTGTAAGAGACAGTGTTGTAAGAGACAGTGTTGTAAGAGACAGTGTAGTAAGAGACAGTGTTGTAAGAGACAGTGTAGTAAGAGACAGTGTTGTAAGAGACAGTGTTGTAAGAGACAGTGTTGTAAGAGACAGTGTAGTAAGAGACAGTGTTGTAAGAGACAGTGTTGTAAGAGACAGTGTTGTAAGAGACAGTGTTGTAAGAGACAGTGTTGTAAGAGACAGTGTTGTAAGAGACAGTGTTGTAAGAGACAGTGTAGTAAGAGACAGTGTTGTAAGAGACAGTGTTGTAAGAGACAGTGTTGTAAGAGACAGTGTTGTAAGAGACAGTGTTGTAAGAGACAGTGTTGTAAAGAGACAGTGTTGTAAGAGACAGTGTTGTAAGTAAGAGACAGTGTAGTAAGAGACAGTGTAGTAAGAGACAGTGTTGTAAGAGACAGTGTAGTAAGAGACAGTGTAGTAAGAGACAGTGTTGTAAGAGACAGTGTTGTAAGAGACAGTGTAGTAAGAGACAGTGTTGTAAGAGACAGTGTTGTAAGAGACAGTGTTGTAAGAGACAGTGTAGTAAGAGACAGTGTTGTAAGAGACAGTGTAGTAAGAGACAGTGTTGTAAGAGACAGTGTTGTAAGAGACAGTGTTGTAAGAGACAGTGTAGTAAGAGACAGTGTTGTAAGAGACAGTGTAGTAAGAGACAGTGTTGTAAGAGACAGTGTTGTAAGAGACAGTGTAGTAAGAGACAGTGTTGTAAGAGACAGTGTAGTAAGAGACAGTGTTGTAAGAGACAGTGTTGTAAGAGACAGTGTAGTAAGAGACAGTGTAGTAAGAGACAGTGTAGTAAGAGACAGTGTTGTAAGAGACAGTGTTGTAAGAGACAGTGTTGTAAGAGACAGTGTAGTAAGAGACAGTGTTGTAAGAGACAGTGTAGTAAGAGACAGTGTTGTAAGAGACAGTGTAGTAAGAGACAGTGTTGTAAGAGACAGTGTTGTAAGAGACAGTGTTGTAAGAGACAGTGTAGTAAGAGACAGTGTTGTAAGAGACAGTGTTGTAAGATACTGTTGTAAGAGACAGTGTTGTAAGAGACAGTGTAGTAAGAGACAGTGTTGTAAGAGACAGTGTTGTAAGAGACAGTGTTGTAAGAGACAGTGTAGTAAGAGACAGTGTTGTAAGAGACAGTGTTGTAAGAGACAGTGTAGTAAGAGACAGTGTTGTAAGAGACAGTGTTGTAAGAGACAGTGTAGTAAGAGACAGTGTTGTAAGAGACAGTGTTGTAAGAGACAGTGTTGTAAGAGACAGTGTAGTAAGAGACAGTGTTGTAAGAGACAGTGTAGTAAGAGACAGTGTTGTAAGAGACAGTGTTGTAAGAGACAGTGTTGTAAGAGAGTGTAGTAAGAGACAGTGTTGTAAGAGACAGTGTTGTAACAGTGTAGTAAGAGACAGTGTTGTAAGAGACAGTGTTGTAAGAGACAGTGTTGTAAGAGACAGTGTTGTAAGAGACAGTGTAGTAAGAGACAGTGTTGTAAGAGACAGTGTTGTAAGAGACAGTGTTGTAAGAGACAGTGTTGTAAGAGACAGTGTAGTAAGAGACAGTGTTGTAAGAGACAGTGTTGTAAGAGACAGTGTAGTAAGAGACAGTGTTGTAAGAGACAGTGTAGTAAGAGACAGTGTTGTAAGAGACAGTGTTGTAAGAGACAGTGTTGTAAGAGACAGTGTTGTAAGAGACAGTGTAGTAAGAGACAGTGTTGTAAGAGACAGTGTTGTAAGAGACAGTGTTGTAAGAGACAGTGTAGTAAGAGACAGTGTTGTAAGAGACAGTGTTGTAAGAGACAGTGTAGTAAGAGACAGTGTTGTAAGAGACAGTGTAGTAAGAGACAGTGTAGTAAGAGACAGTGTTGTAAGAGACAGTGTTGTAAGAGACACTGTAGTAAGAGACAGTGTACTAAGAGACAGTAAGAGACAGTGTTGTAAGTAAGAGACAGTGTACTAAGAGACAGTGTAGTAAGAGACAGTGTTGTAAGAGACAGTGTAGTAAGAGACAGTGTTGTAAGAGACAGTGTAGTAAGAGACAGTGTTGTAAGAGACACTGTAGTAAGAGACAGTGTACTAAGAGACAGTGTTGTAAGAGATAGTGTTGTAAGAGACACTGTAGTAAGAGACAGTGTACTAAGAGACAGTGTTGTAAGAGATAGTGTTGTAAGAGACAGTGTAGTAAGAGACAGTGTTGTAAGAGACACTGTAGTAAGAGACAGTGTTGTAAGAGACAGTGTAGTAAGAGACAGTGTAGTAAGAGACAGTGTACTAAGAGACAGTGTTGTAAGAGATAGTGTTGTAAGAGACAGTGTAGTAAGAGACAGTGTTGTAAGAGACACTGTAGTAAGAGACAGTGTACTAAGAGACAGTGTTGTAAGAGATAGTGTTGTAAGAGACAGTGTAGTAAGAGACAGTGTTGTAAGAGACAGTGTAGTAAGAGACAGTGTTGTAAGAGACAGTGTTGTAAGAGACAGTGTAGTAAGAGACAGTGTTGTAAGAGACAGTGTACAGTGTTGTAAGAGACAGTGTAGTAAGAGACAGTGTTGTAAGAGACAGTGTTGTAAGAGACAGTGTTGTAAGAGACAGTGTTGTAAGAGACAGTGTAGTAAGAGACAGTGTTGTAAGAGACAGTGTTGTAAGAGACAGTGTTGTAAGAGACAGTGTAGTAAGAGACAGTGTTGTAAGAGACAGTGTAGTAAGAGACAGTGTAGTAAGAGACAGTGTTGTAAGAGACAGTGTAGTAAGAGACAGTGTTGTAAGAGACAGTGTTGTAAGAGACAGTGTAGTAAGAGACAGTGTAGTAAGAGACAGTGTTGTAAGAGACAGTGTAGTAAGAGACAGTGTTGTAAGAGACAGTGTTGTAAGAGACAGTGTAGTAAGAGACAGTGTTGTAAGAGACAGTGTAGTAAGAGACAGTGTTGTAAGAGACAGTGTTGTAAGAGACAGTGTTGTAAGAGACAGTGTAGTAAGAGACAGTGTTGTAAGAGACAGTGTAGTAAGAGACAGTGTTGTAAGAGACAGTGTAGTAAGAGACAGTGTTAAGAGACAGTGTTGTAAGAGACAGTGTAGTAAGAGACAGTGTTGTAAGAGACAGTGTTGTAAGAGACAGTGTTGTAAGAGACAGTGTTGTAAGAGACAGTGTTGTAAGAGACAGTGTAGTAAGAGACAGTGTTGTAAGAGACAGTGTTGTAAGAGACAGTGTTGTAAGAGACAGTGTTAAGAGACAGTGTTGTAAGAGACAGTGTAAGTAAGAGACAGTGTAGTAAGAGACAGTGTAGTAAGAGACAGTGTAGTAAGAGACAGTGTTGTAAGAGACAGTGTAGTAAGAGACAGTGTAGTAAGAGACAGTGTAGTAAGAGACAGTGTTGTAAGAGACAGTGTTGTAAGAGACAGTGTAGTAAGAGACAGTGTTGTAAGAGACAGTGTTGTAAGAGACAGTGTTGTAAGAGACAGTGTTGTAAGAGACAGTGTAGTAAGAGACAGTGTAGTAAGAGACAGTGTTGTAAGAGACAGTGTTGTAAGAGACAGTGTAGTAAGAGACAGTGTAGTAAGAGACAGTGTAGTAAGAGACAGTGTAGTAAGAGACAGTGTTGTAAGAGACAGTGTTGTAAGAGACAGTGTTGTAAGAGACAGTGTTGTAAGAGACAGTGTAGTAAGAGACAGTGTAGCAAGAGACAGTGTACTAAGAGACAGTGTTGTAAGAGACAGTGTTGTAAGAGACACTGTAGTAAGAGACAGTGTTGTAAGAGACAGTGTTGTAAGAGACAGTGTTGTAAGAGACACTGTAGTAAGAGACAGTGTACTAAGAGACAGTGTTGTAAGAGATAGTGTTGTAAGAGACAGTGTAGTAAGAGACAGTGTTGTAAGAGACAGTGTTGTAAGAGACAGTGTAGTAAGAGACAGTGTAGTAAGAGACAGTGTTGTAAGAGACAGTGTTGTAAGAGACAGTGTTGTAAGAGACAGTGTAGTAAGAGACAGTGTAGTAAGAGACAGTGTTGTAAGAGACAGTGTTGTAAGAGACAGTGTTGTAAGAGACAGTGTTGTAAGAGACAGTGTTGTAAGAGACAGTGTAGTAAGAGACAGTGTAGTAAGAGACAGTGTAGTAAGAGACAGTGTTGTAAGAGACAGTGTAGTAAGAGACAGTGTAGTAAGAGACAGTGTTGTAAGAGACAGTGTTGTAAGAGACAGTGTAGTAAGAGACAGTGTAGTAAGAGACAGTGTAGTAAGAGACAGTGTTGTAAGAGACAGTGTAGTAAGAGACAGTGTTGTAAGAGACAGTGTTAAGTAAGAGACAGTGTAGTAAGAGACAGTGTTGTAAGAGACAGTGTTGTAAGAGACAGTGTAGTAAGAGACAGTGTTGTAAGAGACAGTGTAAGAGACAGTGTAGTAAGAGACAGTGTAGTAAGAGACAGTGTAGTAAGAGACAGTGTAGTAAGAGACAGTGTAGTAAGAGACAGTGTTGTAAGAGACAGTGTAGTAAGAGACAGTGTAGTAAGAGACAGTGTTGTAAGAGACAGTGTAGTAAGAGACAGTGTTGTAAGAGACAGTGTAGTAAGAGACAGTGTAGTAAGAGACAGTGTTGTAAGAGACAGTGTAGTAAGAGACAGTGTAGTAAGAGACAGTGTTGTAAGAGACAGTGTAGTAAGAGACAGTGTAGTAAGAGACAGTGTAGTAAGAGACAGTGTAGTAAGAGACAGTGTAGTAAGAGACAGTGTTGTAAGAGACAGTGTAGTAAGAGACAGTGTAGTAAGAGACAGTGTAGTAAGAGACAGTGTTGTAAGAGACAGTGTAGTAAGAGACAGTGTTGTAAGAGACAGTGTTGTAAGAGACAGTGTTGTAAGAGACAGTGTTGTAAGAGACAGTGTTGTAAGAGACAGTGTTGTAAGAGACAGTGTAGTAAGAGACAGTGTTGTAAGAGACAGTGTTGTAAGAGACAGTGTAGTAAGAGACAGTGTAGTAAGAGACAGTGTTGTAAGAGACAGTGTTGTAAGAGACAGTGTTGTAAGAGACAGTGTTGTAAGAGACAGTGTAGTAAGAGACAGTGTTGTAAGAGACAGTGTTGTAAGAGACAGTGTTGTAAGAGACAGTGTTGTAAGAGACAGTGTAGTAAGAGACAGTGTTGTAAGAGACAGTGTAGTAAGAGACAGTGTAGCAAGAGACAGTGTTGTAAGAGACAGTGTAGTAAGAGACAGTGTTGTAAGAGACAGTGTAGTAAGAGACAGTGTTGTAAGAGACAGTGTTGTAAGAGACAGTGTTGTAAGAGACAGTGTTGTAAGAGACAGTGTTGTAAGAGACAGTGTTGTAACAGTGTTGTAAGAGACAGTGTTGTAAGAGACAGTGTTGTAAGAGACAGTGTTGTAGGAGACAGTGTTGTAAGAGACAGTGTTGTAAGAGACAGTGTTGTAAGAGACAGTGTTGTAAGAGACAGTGTAGTAAGAGACAGTGTTGTAAGAGACAGTGTTGTAAGAGACAGTGTTGTAAGAGACAGTGTTGTAAGAGACAGTGTTGTAAGAGACAGTGTTGTAAGAGACAGTGTTGTAAGAGACAGTGTTGTAAGAGACAGTGTTGTAAGAGACAGTGTTGTAAGAGACAGTGTAGTAAGAGACAGTGTTGTAAGAGACAGTGTTGTAAGAGACAGTGTTGTAAGAGACAGTGTTGTAAGAGACAGTGTAGTAAGAGACAGTGTTGTAAGAGACAGTGTTGTAAGAGACAGTGTTGTAAGAGACAGTGTTGTAAGAGACAGTGTTGTAAGAGACAGTGTTGTAAGAGACAGTGTTGTAAGAGACAGTGTTGTAAGAGACAGTGTTGTAAGAGACAGTGTTGTAAGAGACAGTGTAGTAAGAGACAGTGTTGTAAGAGACAGTGTTGTAAGAGACAGTGTTGTAAGAGACAGTGTTCTAAGAGACAGTGTTGTAAGAGACAGTGTTGTAAGAGACAGTGTTGTAAGATACAGTGTTGTATGAGACAGTGTTGTAAGAGAGTGTTTTTAGTGAGAGTGTTGTTAGAGAGAGTGTTGTTAGAGACAGTGTTTTTTGAGAGACAGTGTTGTAAGAGACACAGTGTTGTAAGAGACAGTGTTGTAGGAGGCAGTGTTGTAAGAGACAGTGTTGTAAGAGACAGTGTTGTAAGAGACAGTGTTGTAAGAGACAGTGTAGTAAGAGACAGTGTTGTAAGAGACAGTGTTGTAAGAGACAGTGTTGTAAGAGACAGTGTTGTAAGAGACAGTGTTGTAGGAGACAGTGTTGTAAGAGACAGTGTTGTAAGAGACAGTGTTGTAAGAGACAGTGTTGTAAGAGACAGTGTTGTAAGAGACAGTGTAGTAAGAGACAGTGTTGTAAGAGACAGTGTTGTAAGAGACAGTGTAGCAAGAGACAGTGTTGTAAGAGACAGTGTTGTAAGAGACAGTGTTGTAAGAGACAGTGTTGTAGGAGACAGTGTTGTAAGAGACAGTGTTGTAAGAGACAGTGTTGTAAAAGACAGTGTTGTAAGAGACAGTGTTGTAAGAGACAGTGTAGTAAGAGACAGTGTTGTAAGAGACAGTGTTGTAAGAGACAGTGTAGTAAGAGACAGTGTTGTAAGAGACAGTGTAGTAAGAGACAGTGTTGTAAGAGACAGTGTAGTAAGAGACAGTGTTGTAAGAGACAGTGTTGTAAGAGACAGGAGACATGTTGTAAGAGACAGTGTAGTAAGAGACAGTGTTGTAAGAGACAGTGTTGTAAGAGACAGTGTTGTAAGAGACAGTGTTGTAAGAGACAGTGTTGTAAGAGACAGTGTAGTAAGAGACAGTGTTGTAAGAGACAGTGTAGTAAGAGACAGTGTTGTAAGAGACAGTGTTGTAAGAGACAGTGTTGTAAGAGACAGTGTAGTAAGAGACAGTGTTGTAAGAGACAGTGTTGTAAGAGACAGTGTAGTAAGAGACAGTGTAGTAAGAGACAGTGTTGTAAGAGACAGTGTAGTAAGAGACAGTGTAGTAAGAGACAGTGTTGTAAGAGACAGTGTAGTAAGAGACAGTGTTGTAAGAGACAGTGTAGTAAGAGACAGTGTTGTAAGAGACAGTGTAGTAAGAGACAGTGTTGTAAGAGACAGTGTAGTAAGAGACAGTGTAGTAAGAGACAGTGTTGTAAGAGACAGTGTTGTAAGAGACAGTGTTGTAAGAGACAGTGTAGTAAGAGACAGTGTAGTAAGAGACAGTGTTGTAAGAGACAGTGTAGTAAGAGACAGTGTAGTAAGAGACAGTGTAGTAAGAGACAGTGTAGTAAGAGACAGTGTAGTAAGAGACAGTGTTGTAAGAGACAGTGTTGTAAGAGACAGTGTAGTAAGAGACAGTGTTGTAAGAGACAGTGTTGTAAGAGACAGTGTTGTAACAGTGTAGTAAGAGACAGTGTTGTAAGAGACAGTGTAGTAAGAGACAGTGTAGTAAGAGACAGTGTAGTAAGAGACAGTGTTGTAAGAGACAGTGTAGTAAGAGACAGTGTTGTAAGAGACAGTGTAGTAAGAGACAGTGTAGTAAGAGACAGTGTTGTAAGAGACAGTGTAGTAAGAGACAGTGTTGTAAGAGACAGTGTTGTAAGAGACAGTGTTGTAAGAGACAGTGTAGTAAGAGACAGTGTTGTAAGAGACAGTGTAGTAAGAGACAGTGTTGTAAGAGACAGTGTAGTAAGAGACAGTGTTGTAAGAGACAGTGTAGTAAGAGACAGTGTTGTAAGAGACAGTGTAGTAAGAGACAGTGTAGTAAGAGACAGTGTTGTAAGAGACAGTGTTGTAAGAGACAGTGTAGTAAGAGACAGTGTTGTAAGAGACAGTGTAGTAAGAGACAGTGTTGTAAGAGACAGTGTAGTAAGAGACAGTGTTGTAAGACAGTGTAGTAAGAGACAGTGTTGTAAGAGACAGTGTAGTAAGAGACAGTGTTGTAAGAGACAGTGTAGTAAGAGACAGTGTTGTAAGAGACAGTGTAGTAAGAGACAGTGTTGTAAGAGACAGTGTAGTAAGAGACAGTGTTGTAAGAGACAGTGTAGTAAGAGACAGTGTAGTAAGAGACAGTGTAGTAAGAGACAGTGTAGTAAGAGACAGTGTAGTAAGAGACAGTGTAGTAAGAGACAGTGTAGTAAGAGACAGTTAAGAAAGAGACAGTGTAGTAAGAGACAGTGTAGTAAGAGACAGTGTAGTAAGAGACAGTGTAGTAAGAGACAGTGTAGTAAGAGACAGTGTAGTAAGAGACAGTGTAGTAAGAGACAGTGTTGTAAGAGACAGTGTAGTAAGAGACAGTGTTGTAAGAGACAGTGTAGTAAGAGACAGTGTTGTAAGAGACAGTGTAGTAAGAGACAGTGTAGTAAGAGACAGTGTAGTAAGAGACAGTGTAGTAAGAGACAGTGTAGTAAGAGACAGTGTAGTAAGAGACAGTGTTGTAAGAGACAGTGTAGTAAGAGACAGTGTAGTAAGAGACAGTGTAGTAAGAGACAGTGTTGTAAGAGACAGTGTTGTAAGAGACAGTGTAGTAAGAGACAGTGTTGTAAGAGACAGTGTAGTAAGAGACAGTGTAGTAAGAGACAGTGTTGTAAGAGACAGTGTTGTAAGAGACAGTGTTGTAAGAGACAGTGTTGTAAGAGACAGTGTAGTAAGAGACAGTGTAGTAAGAGACAGTGTAGTAAGAGACAGTGTTGTAAGAGACAGTGTTGTAAGAGACAGTGTAGTAAGAGACAGTGTTGAGACAGTGTAAGAGACAGTGTTGTAAGAGACAGTGTTGTAAGAGACAGTGTAGTAAGAGACAGTGTAGTAAGAGACAGTGTTGTAAGAGACAGTGTAGTAAAGACAGTGTAGTAAGAGACAGTGTTGTAAGAGACAGTGTTGTAAGAGACAGTGTTGTAAGAGACAGTGTAGTAAGAGACAGTGTAGTAAGAGACAGTGTTGTAAGAGACAGTGTAGTAAGAGACAGTGTTGTAAGAGACAGTGTTGTAAGAGACAGTGTAGTAAGAGACAGTGTTGTAAGAGACAGTGTAGTAAGAGACAGTGTAGTAAGAGACAGTGTAGTAAGAGACAGTGTTGTAAGAGACAGTGTAGTAAGAGACAGTGTAGTAAGAGACAGTGTTGTAAGAGACAGTGTTGTAAGAGACAGTGTAGTAAGAGACAGTGTTGTAAGAGACAGTGTAGTAAGAGACAGTGTTGTAAGAGACAGTGTTGTAAGAGACAGTGTTGTAAGAGACAGTGTTGTAAGAGACAGTGTTGTAAGAGACAGTGTTGTAAGAGACAGTGTTGTAAGAGACAGTGTAGTAAGAGACAGTGTAGTAAGAGACAGTGTAGTAAGAGACAGTGTTGTAAGAGACAGTGTTGTAAGAGACAGTGTTGTAAGAGACAGTGTTGTAAGAGACAGTGTTGTAAGAGACAGTGTAGTAAGAGACAGTGTAGTAAGAGACAGTGTAGTAAGAGACAGTGTAGTAAGAGACAGTGTTGTAAGAGACAGTGTAGTAAGAGACAGTGTTGTAAGAGACAGTGTAGTAAGAGACAGTGTAGTAAGAGACAGTGTTGTAAGAGACAGTGTTGTAAGAGACAGTGTAGTAAGAGACAGTGTTGTAAGAGACAGTGTAGTAAGAGACAGTGTTGTAAGAGACAGTGTTGTAAGAGACAGTGTTGTAAGAGACAGTGTTGTAAGAGACAGTGTTGTAAGAGACAGTGTTGTAAGAGACAGTGTAGTAAGAGACAGTGTAGTAAGAGACAGTGTAGTAAGAGACAGTGTTGTAAGAGACAGTGTTGTAAGAGACAGTGTTGTAAGAGACAGTGTTGTAAGAGACAGTGTAGTAAGAGACAGTGTAGTAAGAGACAGTGTAGTAAGAGACAGTGTAGTAAGAGACAGTGTAGTAAGAGACAGTGTTGTAAGAGACAGTGTAGTAAGAGACAGTGTTGTAAGAGACAGTGTAGTAAGACAGTGTACAGTGTTGTAAGAGACAGTGTTGTAAGAGACAGTGTAGTAAGAGACAGTGTAGTAAGAGACAGTGTAGTAAGAGACAGTGTTGTAAGAGACAGTGTTGTAAGAGACAGTGTTGTAAGAGACAGTGTTGCAAGAGACAGTGTTGTAAGAGACAGTGTAGTAAGAGACAGTGTAGTAAGAGACAGTGTAGTAAGAGACAGTGTAGTAAGAGACAGTGTAGTAAGAGACAGTGTAGTAAGAGACAGTGTAGTAAGAGACAGTGTTGTAAGAGACAGTGTAGTAAGAGACAGTGTTGTAAGAGACAGTGTTGTAAGAGACAGTGTAGTAAGAGACAGTGTTGTAAGAGACAGTGTTGTAAGAGACAGTGTTGTAAGAGACAGTGTTGTAAGAGACAGTGTAGTAAGAGACAGTGTTGTAAGAGACAGTGTTGTAAGAGACAGTGTAGTAAGAGACAGTGTAGTAAGAGACAGTGTTGTAAGAGACAGTGTTGTAAGAGACAGTGTTGTAAGAGACAGTGTTGTAAGAGACAGTGTAGTAAGAGACAGTGTAGTAAGAGACAGTGTTGTAAGAGACAGTGTAGTAAGAGACAGTGTTGTAAGAGACAGTGTAGTAAGAGACAGTGTTGTAAGAGACAGTGTAGTAAGAGACAGTGTTGTAAGAGACAGTGTTGTAAGAGACAGTGTAGTAAGAGACAGTGTTGTAAGAGACAGTGTAGTAAGAGACAGTGTAGTAAGAGACAGTGTAGTAAGAGACAGTGTTGTAAGAGACAGTGTTGTAAGAGACAGTGTAGTAAGAGACAGTGTAGTAAGAGACAGTGTAGTAAGAGACAGTGTTGTAAGAGACAGTGTTGTAAGAGACAGTGTAGTAAGAGACAGTGTAGTAAGAGACAGTGTTGTAAGAGACAGTGTAGTAAGAGACAGTGTTGTAAGAGACAGTGTAGTAAGAGACAGTGTAGTAAGAGACAGTGTAGTAAGAGACAGTGTAGTAAGAGACAGTGTAGTAAGAGACAGTGTAGTAAGAGACAGTGTTGTAAGAGACAGTGTAGTGTAAGAGACAGTGTAGTAAGAGACAGTGTTGTAAGAGACAGTGTAGTAAGAGACAGTGTAGTAAGAGACAGTGTTGTAAGAGACAGTGTAGTAAGAGACAGTGTAGTAAGAGACAGTGTAGTAAGAGACAGTGTAGTAAGAGACAGTGTTGTAAGAGACAGTGTTGTAAGAGACAGTGTAGTAAGAGACAGTGTTGTAAGAGACAGTGTAGTAAGAGACAGTGTAGTAAGAGACAGTGTAGTAAGAGACAGTGTTGTAAGAGACAGTGTAGTAAGAGACAGTGTTGTAAGAGACAGTGTAGTAAGAGACAGTGTTGTAAGAGACAGTGTAGTAAGAGACAGTGTAGTAAGAGACAGTGTAGTAAGAGACAGTGTTGTAAGAGACAGTGTAGTAAGAGACAGTGTAGTAAGAGACAGTGTAGTAAGAGACAGTGTAGTAAGAGACAGTGTTGTAAGAGACAGTGTTGTAAGAGACAGTGTTGTAAGAGACAGTGTAGTAAGAGACAGTGTAGTAGAGACAGTGTAGTAAGAGACAGTGTTGTACGAGACAGTGTAGTAAGAGACAGTGTAGTAAGAGACAGTGTTGTAAGAGACAGTGTTGTAAGAGACAGTGTAGTAAGAGACAGTGTAGTAAGAGACAGTGTTGTAAGAGACAGTGTAGTAAGAGACAGTGTAGTAAGAGACAGTGTAGTAAGAGACAGTGTAGTAAGAGACAGTGTTGTAAGAGACAGTGTAGTAAGAGACAGTGTAGTAAGAGACAGTGTAGTAAGAGACAGTGTAGTAAGAGACAGTGTAGTAAGAGACAGTGTTGTAAGAGACAGTGTAGTAAGAGACAGTGTAGTAGAGACAGTGTAGTAAGAGACAGTGTTGTAAGAGACAGTGTAGTAAGAGACAGTGTAGTAAGAGACAGTGTTGTAAGAGACAGTGTTGTAAGAGACAGTGTAGTAAGAGACAGTGTTGTAAGAGACAGTGTTGTAAGAGACAGTGTAGTAAGAGACAGTGTAGTAAGAGACAGTGTTGTAAGAGACAGTGTTGTAAGAGACAGTGTAGTAAGAGACAGTGTAGTAAGAGACAGTGTTGTAAGAGACAGTGTTGTAAGAGACAGTGTAGTAAGAGACAGTGTTGTAAGAGACAGTGTTGTAAGAGACAGTGTAGTAAGAGACAGTGTAGTAAGAGACAGTGTTGTAAGAGACAGTGTAGTAAGAGACAGTGTAGTAAGAGACAGTGTTGTAAGAGACAGTGTAGTAAGAGACAGTGTAGTAAGAGACAGTGTTGTAAGAGACAGTGTAGTAAGAGACAGTGTAGTAAGAGACAGTGTTGTAAGAGACAGTGTAGTAAGAGACAGTGTTGACAGTGTAACTTGCCTGGTCTCCACAACTTCAACTTTCAACATTTCCTCTCGGCTTCTCTTTACCTAGATTGATCACATTGTTTTCAACTCTTAAGTCCCGCTGTTTCTTCTCTGCGGCTCTCTGTTTCTCTGCTCTGTTGTCTGTGTCTCTCTGCTCTGTTCTCTGTGTCTCTCTGCTCTGTTCTCTGTGGCTCTCTGCTCTGTTCTCTGTGGCTCTCTGTTCTATTCTCTGTGGCTCTCTGCTCTATTCTCTGTGGCTCTCTGCTCTGTTCTCTGTGGCTCTCTGTTCTATTCTCTGTGGCTCTCTGCTCTGTTCTCTGTGGCTTTCTGTTCTATTCTCTGTCTCTCTGCTCTGTTCTCTGTGGCTCTCTGCTCTGTTCTCTGTGGCTCTCTGCTCTATTCTCTGTGGCTCTCTGCTCTATTCTCTACTGCTGTGACCACAGATTAACACTTACTGATACCCCTATGACCAGCCTCTGTGGTTACTTTCCCTCTGTGACTCATCGTTCTGTTTCTCCTTGTCTGTGTCCACCATCGAGTATCGTACATGATGTGGTCATGTCTCCCCCCTTCCTCCTCCCCCGTTTAGTGTAACTGTGTTCCTGTAAGTATCGTATATGTTGTGGTCAGGTCTCCCCCGCTTTCTCCGTTCTTCCACTGACCTAATTTCTTATTTCCAGCTCCGTCGGCTTTGACGCCGCCTGGAATTACTGATTTCAAGCCTTTCGAGCTATTATTCCAACTTTTAAATAGACATGTGGTATTTTCCTGCAGGAAGTCAATACTGCAGGTCTCTCCACTTCCCTGGCAACTTGACAGTACACAGTTACTTTTTAATGTCTATGAGATTTATTTTATGGTTTAAATTCCATAAATATCTTCCGTTTTTTATGACCCTTGCGTTTCATAAAATAAATATATTTTTAATGCCTTGATTTGATGTCTGCACTCTTAGCTGCCTTCAAGAAGGCATCAGACAAGTTCTTGGACTCGGGTCCTGGTCAGCCAGGCTGTGGTCTTTACTCTGGACTGACACTAGTTGCCTTCAAGAAGGTATCAGACAAGTTCTTGGACTCGGGTCCTGGTCAGCCAGGCTGTGGTCTTTACTCTGGACTGACACTAGTTGCCTTCAAGAAAGAATTTTGGCTCATGAGAGCACACTACTTGGTCTTATTTCAAAGATTTTTCTCAATATAATTCAGAGATGTGAGGTGAGGCGGCAGTAGTGCCCGGCTGACTGACGCAGCCTGAGGTTCAATCCTTGTTGTCAGCAGAGCAGAGATGTTGAATCTTTCTCAGTGTACCGTCACTGTTGGTCTCTGCTGCCGTGATGGCGACCAAAATGCCTCCTATACGTGACCAAAAGCTCCAGCTGCGGGTCATCATATGACTGAGACCCGCGTCTAGAAACACTTGTCCTGTTTCCTGGTTTATTTAACCTATAGCCTCCTATGTTGGTCACACTCTCTTGTTAACAAGTATCTTCATAACATGTCACGAGATGCTTGTGTACAACCTCCCTCACAAGGGAGTGTGTACAACCTCCCTCACAAGGGAGTGTGTACAACCTCCCTCACAAGGGAGTGTGTACAACCTCCCTCACAAGGGTGTGTACAACCTCCCTCACAAAGGAGTGTGTACAACCTCCCTCACAAGGGAGTGTGTACAACCTCCCTCACAAGGGAGTGTGTACAACCTCCCTCACAAGGGAGTGTGTACAACCTCCCTCACAAGGGTGTGTACAACCTCCCTCACAAAGGAGTGTGTACAACCTCCCTCACAAGGGAGTGTGTTTAACCTCCCTCACAAGGGAGTGTGTACAACCTCCCTCACAAGGGAGTGTACGCACACAGGCTACAGCCTTGACTGTTCTGGTCAGCTTTTTAGCGAAGGTAGTTACTACGTTGAGTTAATTACTAGCAAGTTACTGGCTACGTTACATAGTTACTGGCTACGTTACATAGTTACTGACTACGTTACACAGTTACTGACTACGTTACACAGTTATTGGTCACGTTACGCAGTCACTGACTACATTACTGACTGGGAAGACAACGTAACTAGCGGGTACTCACGTGTGACAGTGATAATCTGCCACATCCTCGTTACCACCGTCAGTCCTTACTGTGATCTAGTCAGCTGTGTGTCAGTCACACTGACATTTAAAAGCGATCATCCGACACAATTCTGACTTCATTTCAGTCCTGTATTTACGTGTTTGTTAGTATACTTAGTACCTGGAGTCTACCTGGAGGATGTGAATCCTTACCAAGCCGGAGGGTGTGATTCTGGGGGGTGGTCAACACCCCCGTGGCCCGGTCCAAGACCAGGCCTGGTGGTGGATCAGGACCTGATCAACCAGGCTATTGCTGCTGGCCATCGTAGAAGAGTTATCGTAAGCTATAATTGGCAAACTTGTGCCCACAGACCAGAGTCTAACATCACCGAAGATGAGGATTTACAGAAAGTGGTTTAAAATCGTCTGTGACACACAGAGTCTTGGTTTAAGAGCGGAAGGGATGGTTTATGTTGGGAAGTGTGTTTTAGAGGTGCCAGGTGAAGACTGGTTTCAACCTTATACACTTCATTATTAGTTACTGGTCCAAGTTGGATCAAAACGTTGTTGCGAAGTTTCTCCTTCCTATGTGCGGGTTAACTGTGTACTGTTCTAATCACAGTATTTTGCCACTGTGTTCCCCAGTCATAGTCTTGTGTGTGTGTGTGTGTGTGTGTGTGTGTGTGTGTGTGTGTGTGTGTGTGTGTGTGTGTGTGTGTGTGTGTGCTCACCTAGTTGTACTCACCTAGTTGAGGTTTCAGGGGTCGAGTCCAAGCTCTTGGCCCCGCCTCTTCACTGGTCGCTACTAGGTCACTCTCCCTGTACCGTGAGCTGTATCATACCTCTGCTTAAAGCTATGTATGGATCCTGCCTCCACTACATCGCTTCCCAAACTATTCCACTTCCTGACTACTCTGTGGCTGAAGAAATACTTCCTAACATCCCTGTGATTCATCTGTGTCTTCAACTTCCAACTGTGTCCCCTTGTTACTGTGTCCCATCTCTGGAGCATCCTGTCTTTGTCCACCTTGTCAATTCCTCTCAGTATTTTGTATATCGTTATCATGTCCCCCCTGTCTCTCCTGTCCTCCAGTGTCGTCAGGTTGATTGACTGTGTGTGTGTGTGCGTGTGTGTGTGTGTGTGTGTGTGTGTGTGTGTGTGTGTGTGTGTGTGTGTGTGTGTGTGTGTGTGTGTGTGTGTGGGTGTGTGTGTGTGTGTGTGACAGCTTGCAAGGGGTCAATGTTAGGGTCACAACCACCGGTGCATGATGCCAGCAGTGAGAGTGTGTTTGTGTGTATGTGTGTGTGTGAACGCCAGTCTTCCCTTGGCACAGTGCCATTCCTCCGAGCCTAGGGAGGGGGAGGGGGAGGAGGAGGAGGAGGGGGCAGGAAATGAGCTCAGGCACTCTGAACGCCAGGCACTTCTAAGTGCCTGGCTTTTAATATGGTGACACTGTGTGCGTGTGTGCGTGTGTGTGTGTGTGTGTGTGTGTGTGTGTGTGTGTGTGTGTGTGTGTGAACCATCCTCTGTGATTCATGGCTCTTAAACGTCTCTAACATTAACAACTTAAGTTCCAGTCTTGTGGATATCTAACATCAACAACAATTTAAGTTGGAGAAGCAGCCTCATCAATACTACAGCCTCGTACACCATCAACCACCACCACGAGGATACTAAGTTTGTACATAAATGGTCTACAATATCGACAAGATGAAGAATTAGACACATGGACAACATCTGGGTATCTTCATTTGTAGACGTATCGCCATCCAGTGACTTTATCAGTACAAGAACATAATGTGAAGAAATATACACAAAAGATCAGGTAATCAGTCCCTCAGTCTTGTAGTTGGTAAAGAGTACCGTAGTCTTGAATGAACTGAAGACTACGGTGCTCTTTACCAACTCCAAGGTTGAGGGACTGATTACTTCAAACTCCTCATCTTCCAACTTTCTCCGTATCGGACTGAAGAAGCCACTGGCTGGCGAAACGTTACCACAAGTGTCGCGCTCGTGGAGCGCTGACATCAGATTCTTCCTGATGCTGCCTACAGTCAACCTGGAGATGCCGTCTCAACAACCCCCTCCATCCCTCTCTTGATGTTCCACTGACAGAGACGCTCATATCAACGAAGAGATTTGGTGAGACGTGAGTTACATGTCTCTGAAACTGTGGTGTCTCTGTAGACCTATCCACCAGCCTATCCATTAACCCTACAAAAAGGAATAGAATCCTTTTATCCTCTTTGTACAGCATCCACTTGTAGTAATTCCATTTTATCTCGGAAGGATTTCCCGTCTCTCCTTCCTTTGCTTTCTCTTGTCCTTTCCTCTCTACTTATCCTTCCGTAAGATCACTCCCTCTGTCTTCCCACAAACCCTGACTTCTCCCTCTGTCTTCCCACAAACCCTGACCTCTCCCTCTGTCTTCCCACAAACCCTGACTTCTCCCTCTGTCTTCCCACAAACCCTGACCTCTCCCTCTGTCTTCCCACAAAACCTGACCTCTCCCTCTGTCTTCCCACAAACCCTGACCTCTCCCTCTGTCTTCCCACAAAACCTGACCTCTCCCTCTGTCTTCCCACAAACCCTGACCTCTCCCTCTGTCTTCCCACAAACCCTGACCTCTCCCTCTGTCTTCCCACAAACCCTGACCTCTCCCTCTGTCTTCCCACAAAACCTGACCTCTCCCTCTGTCTTCCCACAAAACCTGACCTCTCCCTCTGTCTTCCCACAAACCCTGACCTCTCCCTCTGTCTTCCCACAAACCCTGACTTCTCCCTCTGTCTTCCCACAAAACCTGACCTCTCCCTCTGTCTTCCCACAAACCCTGACCTCTCCCTCTGTCTTCCCACAAACCCTGACTTCTCCCTCTGTCTTCCCACAAACCCTGACTTCTCCCTCTGTCTTCCCACAAACCCTGACTTCTCCCTCTGTCTTCCCACAAAACCTGACCTCTCCCTCTGTCTTCCCACAAACCCTGACCTCTCCCTCTGTCTTCCCACAAACCCTGACTTCTCCCTCTGTCTTCCCACAAACCCTGACCTCTCCCTCTGTCTTCCCACAAAACCTGACCTCTCCCTCTGTCTTCCCACAAAACCTGACCTCTCCCTCTGTCTTCCCACAAACCCTGACCTCTCCCTCTGTCTTCCCACAAACCCTGACTTCTCCCTCTGTCTTCCCACAAACCCTGACCTCTCCCTCTGTCTTCCCACAAAACCTGACCTCTCCCTCTGTCTTCCCACAAACCCTGACCTCTCCCTCTGTCTTCCCACAAAACCTGACCTCTCCCTCTGTCTTCCCACAAACCCTGACCTCTCCCTCTGTCTTCCCACAAACCCTGACTTCTCCCTCTGTCTTCCCACAAACCCTGACCTCTCCCTCTGTCTTCCCACAAACCCTGACCTCTCCCTCTGTCTTCCCACAAACCCTGACCTCTCCCTCTGTCTTCCCACAAACCCTGACCTCTCCCTCTGTCTTCCCACAAACTCTGACCTCTCCCTCTGTCTTCCCACAAAACCTGACCTCTCCCCTTCCCGTCCCTCCATAACGAGGTAATATCCCAGTCTCAATAATATGAGATTAGGCAACTTAGCTCGTCTCCTGCAGATGCTGCCATCATGCAATCCTCATCAGAGACTGCAATCAGTAGGAAATGTACCAGACAGAGAGAGAGAGAGAGAGAGAGAGAGAGAGAGAGAGAGAGAGAGAGAGAGAGATTGATGGATGAAGAAGCATAAGGGAGGAACCAGGAGCAACAACTCAACCCCCCAACGCAAACACCAAGTACACACACACACACACACACACACACACACACACACACACACACACACACACACACACACACACACACACACACACACACACACACACACACACACACACACACACACACACACACACACACACACACACACACACACACACAAACACCTCTCCATGCATCCCTCTCCCTTTTACCCCAGTTATATACTTCACACGCTCTTCTTGTGCCCACTCCATCAGCCCACTCCCCAGCCCACTCCACCAGTCCACTCCACCAGTCCACTCCACCAGCCCACTTCCCAGTACACTCCCCAGCCCACTTCACCAGTCCACTCCTCAGCCCACTCCACAACCCACTCCCCAGTCCACTCCACCAGACCACTCCCCAGCCCGCTCCACCAACGCACTCCTCAGCCCACTCCACCAGCCCACTCCCCACCCCACTCCACCAACCCACCTCCAGGTCTACAAAGTTCTCAAGGAAAATGTTCTAGACATGACTGGGATGCCACCCCCCCCCCCCGCCCCTTCACCAAGAACACCACCAAGTCCACGTACGGGCCAAGGACCTACGCTCCCAAGTACAGCCGCTTCATACCACGTACACACGCACGGAAATTATGCAAAAACGCACCTGACATCACTAGGTACTCAGGGTAGATCTCTCCAGTAAGTTATATAACCCGTCGCCCACAACCAGCACGTAGAGGAACACCTGTAACAACGTTTCGCCCCTTCCTGGACCATCGTCAAGTCACAACCAGGGCCAGAAAAGAGGAATAAGATTTAGATGCAATCTTTTTAATACAGCAACGTGACTCACATCTCGCCCAGACTGTAAGATGACATCCGTCACCTCTACGACCTGACTTCCTTCGTGGATGTTATGTCGGTCACACTCCAACAGCAAGAGGAATCCCAGAGATGACTGGTCTTCTATTTAACCTAAAACACAGATGAACATACACACACACGGGGCCAGAGACTGTGACTCGACCCCTGCAACCACAACTAGGTGAGTACACGTGTCTATGACACCTGGCGACTCTATCTGGAGGTTGTTCCGGAGGGGGTCAACGTCCTCAGGGGCCAGGTCTATGATCAGTCTTCCAGGTGGATCATGGCTTGATCAACCAGGCTGTTACTCGTAATTAACACACAATGCTTGCTGCAATCTCAACTCCCACACCTGGCAAAACTTCCTTCAAACACACCTGGGAACTCGCCAGCCTCTAGTTTGAACCCACTTCCACGAGTGCTTATCTACGAGTGCTTGTGTCCACGAGTGCGTGTGTCCACGAGTGCTTGTGTCTACGAGTGCTTGTGTCCACGAGTGCTTGTGTCCACGAGTGCTTGTGTCTACGAGTGCTTGTGTCCACGAGTGCTTGTGTCCACGAGTGCTTGTGTCTACGAGTGCTTGTGTCCACGAGTGCTTGTGTCCACGAGTGCTTGTGTCCACGAGTGCTTGTGTCTACGAGTGCTTGTGTCTACGAGTGCTTGTGTCTACGAGTGCTTGTGTCTACGAGTGCTTGTGTCTACGAGTGCTTGTGTCTACGAGTGCTTGTGTCTACGAGTGCTTGTGTCTACGAGTGCTTGTGTCTACGAGTGCTTGTGTCCACGAGTGCTTGTGTCTACGAGTGCTTGTGTCTACGAGTGCTTGTGTCTACGAGTGCTTGTGTCAACGAGTGCTTGTGTCTACGAGTGCTTGTGTCTACGCGTGGTTGTGTCTACGAGTGCTTGTGTCTACGAGTCCTTGTGTCTACGAGTGCTTGTGTCCACGAGTGTTTGTGTCCACGAGTGCTTGTGTCTACGAGTGCTTGTGTCTACGAGTGCTTGTGTCTACGAGTGCTTGTGTCAACGAATGTTTGTGTCTACGCGTGGTTGTGTCTACGCGTGGTTGTGTCTACGAGTGCTTGTGTCTACGAGTCCTTGTGTCTACGAGTGCTTGTGTCTACGAGTGCTTGTGTCTACGAGAACTTGTGTCTACGAGTGCTTGTGTCTACGAGAACTTGTGTCTACGAGTGTTTGTGTCCACGAGTGCTTGTGTCTACGAGTGCTTGTGTCTACGAGTGCTTGTGTCTACGAGAACTTGTGTCCACGAGTGTTTGTGTCCACGAGTGCTTGTGTCTACGACTGCTTGTGTCTACGAGTCCTTGTGTCTACGAGTGCTTGTGTCCACGAGTGTTTGTGTCCACGAGTGCTTGTGTCCACGAGTGTTTGTGTCCACGAGTGCTTGTGTCTACGAGAACTTGTGTCTACGAGTGTTTGTGTCCACGAGTGCTTGTGTCTACGAGTGCTTGTGTCTACGAGTCCTTGTGTCTACGAGTGCTTGTGTCCACGAGTGTTTGTGTCCACGAGTGCTTGTGTCTACGAGTGCTTGTGTCTACGAGAACTTGTGTCTACGAGTGCTTGTGTCTACGAGAACTTGTGTCTACGAGTGCTTGTGTCTACGAGAACTTGTGTCTACGAGTGCTTGTGTCTACGAGAACTTGTGTCCACGAGTGCTTGTGTCTACGAGTGCTTGTGTCCACGAGTGCTTGTGTCTACGAGTGTTTGTGTCCACGAGTGCTTGTGTCCACGAGTGCTTGTGTCTACGAGTGCTTGTGTCTGGGAGTGTTTGTGTCCACGAGTGCTTGTGTCTACGAGTGTTTGTGTCCACGAGTGCTTGTGTCTACGAGTGTTTGTGTCCACGAGTGCTTGTGTCTGGGAGTCTTTGTGTCCACGAGTGCTTGTGTCTGGGAGTGTTTGTGTCCACGAGTGCTTGTGTCTACGAGTGTTTGTGTCCACGAGTGCTTGTGTCTACGAGTGTTTGTGTCCACGAGTGCTTGTGTCTACGAGTGTTTGTGTCCACGAGTGCTTGTGTCTACGAGTGCTTGTGTCCACGAGTGTTTGTGTCCACGAGTGCTTGTGTCCACGAGTGCTTGTGTCCACGAGTGCTTGTGTCTACGAGTCCTTGTGTCTACGAGTGCTTGTGTCCACGAGTGCTTGTGTCCACGAGTGCTTGTGTCTACGAGTGGGTGTGTCCACGAGTGCTTGTGTCTACGAGTCCTTGTGTCTACGAGTGCTTGTGTCCACGAGTGCTTGTGTCTACGAGTCCTTGTGTCTAGGAGTGCTTGTGTCCACGAGTGTTTGTGTCCACGAGTGCTTGTGTCTACGAGTGGGTGTGTCCACGAGTGCTTGTGTTTACGAGTCCTTGTGTCTACGAGTGCTTGTGTCCACGAGTGCTTGTGTCCACGAGTGCTTGTGTCCACGAGTGCTTGTGTCTACGAGAACTTGTGTCCACGAGTGCTTGTGTCCACGAGTGCTTGTGTCCACGAGTGCTTGTGTCTACGAGAACTTGTGTCCACGAGTGCTTGTGTCCACGAGTGCTTGTGTCTACGAGAACTTGTGTCTACGAGTGCTTGTGTCTACGAGTGCTTGTGTCCACGAGTGCTTGTGTCCACGAGTGCTTGTGTCCACGAGTGCTTGTGTCTACGAGTGTTTGTGTCCACGAGTGCTTGTGTCTACGAGTGTTTGTGTCCACGAGTGCGTGTGTCCACGAGTGCTTGTGTCCACGAGTGCTTGTGTCTACGAGTGCTTGTGTCTACGAGTGCTTGTGTCTACGAGTGCTTGTGTCCACGAGTGCTTGTGTCTACGAGTGCTTGTGTCCACGAGTGCTTGTGTCTACGAGTGCTTGTGTCTACGAGTGCTTGTGTCTACGAGTGCTTGTGTCCACGAGTGCTTGTGTCTACGAGTGCTTGTGTCCACGAGTGCTTGTGTCTACGAGAACTTGTGTCTACGAGTGCTTGTGTCCACGAGTGCTTGTGTCCACGAGTGCTTGTGTCCACGAGTGCTTGTGTCTACGAGTGCTTGTGTCCACGAGTGCTTGTGTCTACGAGTGTTTGTGTCCACGAGTGCTTGTGTCTACGAGTGTTTGTGTCCACGAGTGCTTGTTTCTACGAGTGTTTGTGTCCACGAGTGCTTGTGTCCACGAGTGCTTGTGTCTACGAGTGCTTGTGTCTGGGAGTGTTTGTGTCCACGAGTGCTTGTGTCTACGAGTGTTTGTGTCCACGAGTGCTTGTGTCCACGAGTGCTTGTGTCTACGAGTGTTTGTGTCCACGAGTGCTTGTGTCCACGAGTGCTTGTGTCTACGAGTGCTTGTGTCTGGGAGTGTTTGTGTCCACGAGTGCTTGTGTCTACGAGTGTTTGTGTCCACGAGTGCTTGTGTCTACGAGAACTTGTGTCTACGAGTGCTTGTGTCTACGAGTGCTTGTGTCCACGAGTGCTTGTGTCCACGAGTGTTTGTGTCCACGAGTGCTTGTGTCCACAAGTGCTTGTGTCCACGAGTGCTTGTGTCTACGAGAACTTGTGTCTACGAGTGCTTGTGTTCACGAGTGTTTGTGTCTTCGAGTGCTTGTGTCCACGAGTGTTTGTGTCCACGAGTGCTTGTGTCCACAAGTGCTTGTGTCCACGAATGCTTGTGTCTACGAGAACTTGTGTCTACGAGTGCTTGTGTCCACGAGTGCTTGTGTCTACGAGTGCTTGTGTCCACGAGTGCTTGTGTCCACGAGTGCTTGTGTCTACGAGAACTTGTGTCTACGAGTGCTTGTGTCTACGAGTGCTTGTGTCCACGAGTGCTTGTGTCTACGAGAACTTGTGTCCACGAGTGCTTGTGTCTACGAGTGTTTGTGTCCACGAGTGCTTGTGTCTACGAGTGTTTGTGTCCACGAGTGCGTGTGTCCACGAGTGCTTGTGTCCACGAGTGCTTGTGTCTACGAGTGCTTGTGTCTACGAGTGCTTGTGTCTACGAGTGCTTGTGTCCACGAGTGCTTGTGTCCACGAGTGCTTGTGTCTACGAGTGTTTGTGTCCACGAGTGTTTTTTGACCACGATTGCTTGTGACTACGAGTGTTTGTGTCTACGAGTGTTTGTGTCCACGAGTGCTTGTGTCCACGAGTGCTTGTGTCTACGAGTGCTTGTGTCCACGAGTGCTTGTGTCCACGAGTGCTTGTGTCCACGAGTGCTTGTGTCTACGAGTGCTTGTGTCTTGGAGTGTTTGTGTCCACGAGTGCTTGTGTCTGGGAGTGTTTGTGTCCACGAGTGCTTGTGTCTACGAGTGTTTGTGTCCACGAGTGCTTGTGTCTATGAGTGCTTGTGTCTGGGAGTGTTTGTGTCCACGAGTGCTTGTGTCTGGGAGTGTTTGTGTCCACGAGTGCTTGTGTCTACGAGTGTTTGTGTCCACGAGTGCTTGTGTCTACGAGTGGTTGTGTCAACGAGTGCTTGTGTTTACGAGTCATTGTGTCTACGAGTGCTTGTGTCTACGACGAGTGCTTGTGTCCACGAGTGCTTGTGTCCACGAGTGCTTGTGTCCACGAGTGCTTGTGTCTACGAGTCCTTGTGTCTACGAGTGCTTGTGTCTACGAGTCCTTGTGTCTACGAGTGCTTGTGTCCACGAGTGCTTGTGTCCACGAGTGTTTGTGTCCACGAGTGCTTGTGTCTACGAGTCCTTGTGTCTACGAGTGCTTGTGTCCACGAGTGCTTGTGTCCACGAGTGCTTGTGTCTACGAGTGCTTGTGTCCACGAGTGCTTGTGTCTACGAGTGTTTGTGTCCACGAGTGCTTGTGTCTACGAGTGTTTGTGTCCACGAGTGCTTGTGTCTACGAGTGCTTGTGTCTACGAGTTGTGTGTCTTGTGTCCACGAGTGCTTGTGTCTACGAGTGCTTGTGTCTACGAGTGCTTGTGTCTACGAGTGCTTGTGTCCACGAGTGCTTGTGTCCACGAGTGCTTGTGTCTACGAGTGTTTGTGTCCACGAGTGCTTGTGTCTACGAGTGTTTGTGTCCACGAGTGCGTGTGTCCACGAGTGCTTGTGTCCACGAGTGCTTGTGTCTACGAGTGCTTGTGTCTACGAGTGCTTGTGTCCACGAGTGAGTGCTTGTGTCTACGAGTGCTTGTGTCGTGTGTCTACGAGTGCTTGTGTCTACGAGTGTTTGTGTCCACGAGTGCTTGTGTCTACGAGTGCGTGTCCACGAGTGCTTGTGTCTACGAGTGCTTGTGTCTACGAGTGCTTGTGTCTTGTGTCCACGAGTGTTTGTGTCTAGTGCTTGTGTCTACGAGTGCTTGTGTCTACGAGTGCTTGTGTCCACGAGTGCTTGTGTCCACGAGTGCTTGTGTCTACGAGTGCTTGTGTCCACGAGTGCTTGTGTCTACGAGTGCTTGTGTCTACGAGTGCTTGTGTCTACGAGTGCTTGTGTCCACGGGTGCGTGTGTCTACGAGTGTTTGTGTCCACGAGTGCTTGTGTCTACGAGTGCTTGTGTCTACGAGTGCTTGTGTCTACGAGTGCTTGTGTCCACGAGTGCTTGTGTCCACGAGTGCTTGTGTCTACGAGAACTTGTGTCTACGAGTGCTTGTGTCTACGAGTGCTTGTGTCCACGAGTGTTTGTGTCCACGAGTGCTTGTTTCTACGAGTGCTTGTGTCCACGAGTGCTTGTGTCTACGAGTGCTTGTGTCTACGAGTGCTTGTGTCTACGAGTGCTTGTGTCCACGAGTGCTTGTGTCTACGAGTGCTTGTGTCTACGAGTGCTTGTGTCCACGGGTGCGTGTGTCTACGAGTGCTTGTGTCCACGAGTGCTTGTGTCTACGAGTGGGTGTGTCCACGACTGCTTGTGTCCACGAGTGCTTGTGTCTACGAGTGCTTGTGTCCACGAGTGCTTGTGTCTACGAGTGGGTGTGTCCACGACTGCTTGTGTCCACGAGTGCTTGTGTCTACGAGTGCTTGTGTCCACGAGTGCTTGTGTCTACGAGTGCTTGTGTCTACGAGTGCTTGTGTCCACGACTGCTTGTGTCCACGAGTGCTTGTGTCCACGAGTGCTTGTGTCTACGAGTGCTTGTGTCTACGAGTGCTTGTGTCCACGAGTGCTTGTGTCCACGACTGCTTGTGTCCACGAGTGCTTGTGTCCACGAGTGCTTGTGTCCACGACTGCTTGTGTCCACGAGTGCTTGTGTCCACGAGTGCTTGTGTCCACGACTGCTTGTGTCCACCAGTGCTTGTGTCCACGACTGCTTGTGTCTACGAGTGCTTGTGTCCACGACTGCTTGTGTCTACGAGTGCTTGTGTCCACGACTGTGTGTCTTGTGTCCACGAGTGCTTGTGTCCACGAGTGCTTGTGTCCACGAGTGCTTGTGTCCACGACTGCTTGTGTCCACGAGTGCTTGTGTCCACGAGTGCTTGTGTCCACGAGTGCTTGTGTCCACGACTGCTTGTGTCCACGAGTGCTTGTGTCCACGACTGCTTGTGTCTACGAGTGCTTGTGTCCACGACTGCTTGTGTCTACGAGTGCTTGTGTCCACGACTGCTTGTGTCTACGAGTGCTTGTGTCCACGACTGCTTGTGTCTACGAGTGCTTGTGTCCACGAGTGCTTGTGTCTACGAGTGCTTGTGTCTACGAGTGCTTGTGTCCACGACTGCTTGTGTCTACGAGTGCTTGTGCCACGACTGCTTGTGTCTACGAGTGTTTGTGTCCACGAGTGCTTGTGTCCACGACTGCTTGTGTCTACGAGTGCTTGTGTCTACGAGTGCTTGTGTCTACGAGTGCTTGTGTCCACGAGTGCTTGTGTCCACGAGTGCTTGTGTCCACGAGTGCTTGTGTCTACGAGTGCTTGTGTCCACAAGTGCTTGTGTCCACGACTGCTTGTGTCCACGACTGCTTGTGTCCACGAGTGCTTGTGTCTACGAGTGCTTGTGTCCACGAGTGCTTGTGTCCACGAGTGCTTGTGTCCACGACTGCTTGTGTCCACGACTGCTTGTGTCCACGACTGCTTGTGTCCACGAGTGCTTGTGTCTACCTCACAATACCTCAGTCTACCTAACACTAACCTGAGTCAGGTTTGTTGCAGTTGTGTAGAGATATGTTGATAACTTAGACACATGTCCCTATAGTGACTTCATCATTCCAACACGGAGAAGATGTCCCTATAGTGACTTCATCATTCCAACACGGAGAAGATGTCCCTATAGTGACTTCATCATTCCAACACGGAGAAGATGTCCCTATAGTGACTTCATCATTCCAATACGGAGAAGATGTCCCCATAGTGACTTCATCATTCCAATACGGAGAAGATGTCCCTATAGTGACTTCATCATTCCAATACGGAGAAGATGTCCCCATAGTGACTTCATCATTCCAACACGGAGAAGATGTCCCTATAGTGACTTCATCATTCCAATACGGAGAAGATGTCCCCATAGTGACTTCATCATTCCAATACGGAGAAGATGTCCCTATAGTGACTTCATCATTCCAACACGGAGAAGATGTCCCTATAGTGACTTCATCATTCCAACACGGAGAAGATGTCCCCATAGTGACTTCATCATTCCAATACGGAGAAGATGTCCCCATAGTGACTTCATCATTCCAATACGGAGAAGATGTCCCCATAGTGACTTCATCATTCCAACACGGAGAAGATGTCCCTATAGTGACTTCATCATTCCAACACGGAGAAGATGTCCCCATAGTGACTTCATCATTCCAACACGGAGAAGATGTCCCCATAGTGACTTCATCATTCCAACACGGAGAAGATGTCCCCATAGTGACTTCATCATTCCAACACGGAGAAGATGTCCCTATAGTGACTTCATCATTCCAACACGGAGAAGATGTCCCCATAGTGACTTCATCATTCCAACACGGAGAAGATGTCCCTATAGTGACTTCATCATTCCAACACGGAGAAGATGTCCCCATAGTGACTTCATCATTCCAACACGGAGAAGATGTCCCCATAGTGACTTCATCATTCCAACACGGAGAAGATGTCCCCATAGTGACTTCATCATTCCAACACGGAGAAGATGTCCCCATAGTGACTTCATCATTCCAACACGGAGAAGATGTCCCCATAGTGACTTCATCATTCCAACACGGAGAAGATGTCCCCATAGTGACTTCATCATTCCAACACGGAGAAGATGTCCCCATAGTGACTTCATCATTCCAACACGGAGAAGATGTCCCCATAGTGACTTCATCATTCCAACACGGAGAAGATGTCCCCATAGTGACTTCATCATTCCAACACGGAGAAGATGTCCCCATAGTGACTTCATCATTCCAACACGGAGAAGATGTCCCCATAGTGACTTCATCATTCCAACACGGAGAAGATGTCCCCATAGTGACTTCATCATTCCAACACGGAGAAGATGTCCCCATAGTGACTTCATCATTCCAACACGGAGAAGATGTCCCCATAGTGACTTCATCATTCCAACACGGAGAAGATGTCCCCATAGTGACTTCATCATTCCAACACGGAGAAGATGTCCCCATAGTGACTTCATCATTCCAACACGGAGAAGATGTCCCCCATAGTGACTTCATCATTCCAATACGGAGAAGATGTCCCCATAGTGACTTCATCATTCCAACACGGAGAAGATGTCCCCATAGTGACTTCATCATTCCAACACGGAGAAGATGTCCCCCATAGTGACTTCATCATTCCAACACGGAGAAGATGTCCCCCATAGTGACTTCATCATTCCAATACGGAGAAGATGTCCCCATAGTGACTTCATCATTCCAATACGGAGAAGATGTCCCCATAGTGACTTCATCATTCCAATACGGAGAAGATGTCCCCATAGTGACTTCATCATTCCAATACGGAGAAGATGTCCCCATAGTGACTTCATCATTCCAATACGGAGAAGAGTGCTGGAGATGAGGAGTTTGAGGTGATCAGTCCTTCAGCCTGGAGTCGAAGTAATCAATCCATCAATCTTGAAAAGACTGATGCAGCAACTGCAGCAATGACAGCAGCTGCAACAGC
Source organism: Cherax quadricarinatus (assembly GCF_038502225.1). NCBI lineage: Eukaryota > Metazoa > Arthropoda > Malacostraca > Decapoda > Parastacidae > Cherax > Cherax quadricarinatus. The sequence goes on along the minus strand of NC_091329.1, from coordinate 10,450,957 downwards.
AGCAGCAGTAGTGATAGCAACAACACAAGCAGCAACTGCAGCAGTAACAGCAGTTGTAACTGCAGCAGTGACAGCAGCTGCAACAGCAGTAGCAACTGCAGAAATGACAGCAGCTGCAACAGCAGCAGCAACTGCAGCAGTAACAGCAGCTGCAACAGCAGCAGCAACTGCAGCAGTAACAGCAGCTGCAACAGCAGCAACTACAGAATTGACGGCAGCTGCAACAGCAGCAGCAACTGCAGCAATGACAGCAGCTGCAACAGCAGCAGCAACTGCAGCAATGGCAGCAGCTGCAACAGCAGCAGCAACGACAGCAGCTGCAACAGCAGCAGCAACTGCAGCAGTAACAGCAGCTGCAACAGCAGCAACTACAGAATTGACGGCAGCTGCAACAGCAGCAGCAACTGCAGCAATGACAGCAGCAACTGCAGCAATGACAGCAGCAACTGCAGCAATGACAGCAGCTGCAACAGCAACAGCAACTGCAGCAATGACAGCAGCTGCAACAGCAGCAGCAACTGCAGCAATGACAGCAGCTGCAACAGCAGCAGCAACTGCAGCAATGACAGCAGCTGCAACAGCAGCAGCAACTGCAGCAATGACAGCAGCTGCAACAGCAGTAGCAACTGCAGCAATGACAGCAGCTGCAACAGCAGTAGCAACTGCAGCAGTAACAGCAGCTGCAACAGCAGCAACTACAGCAATGACAGCAGCTGCAACAGCAGCAGCAACTGCAGCAATGACAGCAGCTGCAACAGCAGTAACAACTGCAGCAATGACAGCAGCTGCAACAGCAGCAGCAACGACAGCAGCTGCAACAGCAGCAGCAACTGCAGCAATGACAGCAGCTGCAACAGCAGCAGCAATGACAGCAGCTGCAACAGCAGCAGCAACTGCAGCAATGACAGCAGCTGCAACAGCAGCAGCAATGACAGCAGCTGCAACAGCAGTAACAACTGCAGCAATGACAGCAGCTGCAACAGCAGTAGCAACTGCAGTAATGACAGCAGCTGCAACAGCAGCAACTACAGCAATGACAGCAGCTGCAACAGCAGCAGCAACGACAGCAGCTGCAACAGCAGTAGCAACTGCAGCAGTAACAGCAGCTGCAACAGCAGTAGCAACTGCAGCAGTAACAGCAGCTGCAACAGCAGCAACTGCAGCAGTGACAGAAACTGCAACAGCAGTAGCAACTGCAGCAGTGACAGCAGCTGCAACAGCAGTAGCAACTGCAGCAATGACAGCAGCTGCAACAGCAGTAGCAACTGCAGTAATGACAGCAGCTGCAACAGCAGCAGCAACTGCAGCAATGACAGCAGCAGCAATGACAGCAGCTGCAACAGCAGTAGCAACTGCAGCAGTGACAGCAGCTGCAACAGCAGTAGCAACTGCAGCAGTGACAGCAGCTGCAACAGTGACAGCAGCTGCAACAGCAGTAGCAACTGCAGCAGTTAAAGCAGCTGCAACAGCAGTAGCAACTGCAGCAGTGACAGCAGCTGCAACAGCAGTAGCAACTGCAGCAGTGACAGCAGCTGCAACAGCAGTAGCAACTGCAGCAGTGACAGCAGCTGCAACAGCAGTAACAACTGCAGCAAAGACAGCAGCTGCAACAGCAGCAGCAACTGCAGCAATGACAGCAGCTGCAACAGCAGTAGCAACTGCAGCAGTGACAGCAGCTGCAACAGCAGCAACTACAGCAGTGACAGCAGCTGCAACAGCAGTAGCAACTGCAGCAGTGACAGCAGCTGCAACAACAGTAGCAACTGCAGCAGTGACAGCAGCTGCAACAGCAGTAGCAACTGCAGCAGTGACAGCAGCTGCAACAGTGACAGCAGCTGCAACAGCAGTAGCAACTGCAGCAGTGACAGCAGCTGCAACAGCAGTAGCAACTGCAGCAGTGACAGCAGCTGCAACAGCAGTAGCAACTGCAGCAGTGACAGCAGCTGCAACAGCAGTAGCAACTGCAGCAGTGACAGCAGCTGCAACAGCAGTAGCAACTGCAGCAGTGACAGCAGCTGCAACAGCAGTAGCAACTGCAGCAGTGACAGCAGCTGCAACAGCAGCAACTACAGCAGTGACAGCAGCTGCAACAGCAGCAGCAACTGCATCAATGACAGCAGCTGCAGTGACAGCAACAACAAAAGCAGTATCAGCAGCAGCAGAATCAGTAACACTAACAGCAACAACAGCTGTTTGGGTTCCTCATTTACTCAGCAATATTACTGACGGTCTTCTCTAATTCTTTAACCTACTTCCTGCGCTCCCTGCGGCTCTCCCCCTCCCTGCGCTCCCTGCGGCTCTCCCCCTTCCTGCGCTCCCTGCGGCGGCCTCCACCCCCTTCCCCCAGTCCTCATTCTACCTGTCCTGCAGCAGAACGGAAGTCGCGACACCCAACGCAACGTTCAACGGCTACAAGTGTAAGATGAACTCCCGGTTGAACGCTCCCTGCAACGCTGCAGGAAGCGTTCAAAAGGGAGTTCAACCCCCCTACCCCGTTACCCCACCACCAACCCCCTACCTCGCTTCACCCACGACATGACAACGCCCGCCCCTCTTCACGTCACTCACTTTACCGACCCGTAAGTCAACCAAACTCACTCACAACCCAAGCATAACACTAGAGACAACTCCATCATCTGTGACATCACCTTAACCGTCTCTACTGGACTTCGAAGAAGCTAGTGACAGCTTGCCCAGGCACTCACCGCAAGATTTGATAAGATTATGATTTTGTTATGACTTTTTAACCCCGGAGGGTTAGCCACCCAGGATAACCCAAGAAAGTCAGTGCGTCATCAAGGACTGTCTATCTTATTTCCATTGTGGTCCTCCAATCTTGTCCCCCAAGATGCCACCCACACCAGTCCACTAATGCCCAGTTACCGGTACCTACTTACTGCTAGGTGAACAGGGACAGCAGGTGTATGGAAACACGCCTAATATTTCCACTCGTGCCGGAGACTGAACCACGGACACTCATGTGTGAGGCGAGAGCGTTGCCAACCAGGCCACGTTCATCAAGAACGAAGCCATTACGAGGCGACTTAAATATTCTATGGAGGAGTCTGGACAATGGTGCCATCACACAGTCATCAAAAACCAGTGATGATAATGTTAAATTTCACCTTCAAGGAGCACAACAATGTTATTATCACAACTGCAAAAGAAATGCTACATTGGATAACTAGAACCTTCAAAATAAAGGA
>NC_091329.1:10435251-10442751 GCF_038502225.1 Cherax quadricarinatus | reverse complement strand
AGGGAGGGAGTCAGGGAGTAGCCTACAATACTACCCAGGTGAGGGGGTTCAGGGAGGGGGTCAGGGAGGGGGTCAAGGAGGGGGTCAGTGAGGGGGGAGGGGGAGGGGGTTATAACCAACGATGGACATAAACATAATTCTTGAAGTAGAGAGAAGCGTCTTTTAGAGACACTAGGCGGGGCCAGGGGCTGTAGTTCGACCCCTGCAACTACATGTAGGTGAACAACAACAACACACACATATACGCACACACACACTGAAGGGCAGGAGGACTAAGGAGATATGATAACGATGTACAAAATACTACTAAGGCCACTACTACTACTACGACTACTACCACTAACGACTACTACCACTAACGACCATTACTACTACTACTACCACTAACGACTACTACCACTAACGACCACTACTACTACCACTAACGACTACTACTACAACTACTACCACTAACGACTACTACCACTAACGACTACTACTACGACTACTACCACTAACGACTACTACCACTAACGATTACTACCACTAACGACTACTACCACTAACGACTACTACTACGACTACTACCACTAACGACTACTACCACTAACGACTACTACTACTAACGACTACTACTACGACTAATACCACTAACGACTACTACTACTACCACTAACGATTACTACTACGACTACTACCACTAACGACTACTACTACGACTACTACCACTAACGACTACTACTACGACTACTACCACTAACGACTACTATTACGACTACTACTACTAACGACTACTACCACTAACGGCTACTACCACTAACGACTACTACCACTAACGACTACTACCACTAACGACTACTACTACTAACGACTACTACCACTAACGACTACTACTACTAACGACTACTACCACTAACGACTACTACCACTAACGACTACTACTACTAACGACTACTACCACTAACGACTACTACTACTAACGACTACTACCACTAACCACTACTACCACTAACGACTACAACCACTAACCACTACTACCACTAACGACTACTACCACTACTACCACTAACCACTACTATTAACGACTACTACCACTAGCGACTACTACCACTAACGACTACTACCACTAACCACTACTACCACTAACGACTACTACCACTAACCACTACTACCACTAACGACTACTACCACTAACGACTACTACCACTAACCACTACTACCACTAACGACTACTACCACTAACCACTACTACCACTAACGACTACTACCACTAACCACTACTACCACTAACGACTACCATTAACGACTACTACTAACGACTACTACCACTAACGACTACTACCACTAACGACTACTACTAACGACTACTACCGCTAACGACTACTACCACTAACGACTACTACCACTAACGACTACTACCACTAACGACTACTATCACTAACGACTACTACCACTAACGACTACTACCACTAACGACTACTACCACTAACGACTACTACCACTAACCACTACTACCACTAACGACTACTACCACTAACCACTACTACCACCAGCCACTACTACCACTAACCACTACTACCACTAACCACTAATACCACTAACCATTACTACCACTAACGACTGCTACCACTAACCATTACTACCACTAACGACTACTACCACTAACGACTATTACCACTACCCACTATTACCACTAACGACTACTACCACTAACCACTAACGACTACTACCACTAACCACTACTACCACTAACCACTACTACCACTAACGACTACTACCACTAACCACTACTACCACTAACCACTAACGACTACTACCACTAACCACTACTACCACTAACCACTACTACCACTAACCACTACTACCACTAACCACTACTACCACTAACCACTACTACCACTAACCACTACTACCACTAACCACTACTACCACTAACGACTACTACCACTAACCACTACTACCACTAACCACTAACGACTACTACCACTAACCACTACTACCACTAACCACTAACGACTACTACCACTAACCACTAACGACTACTACCACTAACGACTACTACCACTAACCACTACTACCACTAACCACTACTACCACTAACGACTACTACCACTAACCACTACTACCACTAACGACTACTACCACTAACCACTACTACCACTAACCACTACTACCACTAACGACTACTACCACTGCTGCAACAAAGACGTTCCCTGTGGTCGTATTTGCTGGGAATTTTCCCTTTTTTCTGCAACATTCCAAATTTCTGATGATGTGTTGACTTCAACACGAAAGACCTAGAACTATCATTCAACTTCCCCGTGGTTGTTTTGTACACACACACACACACACACATATATATATATTGAGGAACTTAAGTAATTTTAAAGTTAAACGAAAACTAAGTTAGAGAGACAAGAAAACTGAAACCTAACTTAGTTGTTGGTGGAGTGAAGTTGTGGAGATAGAAGAATGGAGGAGAGTTAGCTCGAGAGAGAGTGAGAGATCGAGAGAGATCGAGAGAGAGAGAGAGAGAGAGAGAGAGAGAATTGACCGACCTGTTTGCCTCCTCGAGGGCGGCCAGGAGCTTGAGATCATCAGCTGAAGGGTCAGGCTTGGCCAGGACCTCGTTGTTGTTGTGTGACTCCAGGCTGACCTCCGAGTCACTCATGGTGGAGGGGGAGGAGCTGGAGGTGGCAGCGTCGCGGGAACACCCGATACTCGAAGCCGAGCTCTTCCTCGAAGAGGAGAAGCTGGAGGTGGAGCTCTTCCTCGAGGAGCAGCTGGAGGTTGAGCTCTTCCTCGAGGAGCAGATGCTTGAGGCTGAGCTCTTGCGGCTGCCTGCTAGACTGCTGCTGGCGCTGCTGCCCTCAGAGACTCCACTGTCACCCTCACATCTGCAGGCAACACAACACTTCATTAGTAACACATTCAGGCAACACAACACTTCATTAGTAACACATTCAGGCAACACAACACTTCATTAGTAACACATTCAGGCAACATAACACTTCATCATTAACACAGGCAACATAACACTTCATTAGTAACACATTCAGGCAACACACTTCATTAGTAACACATTCAGGCAACACAACACTTCATCAATAACACATTCAGGCAACACAACACTTCATTAGTAACACATTCAGGCAACACAACACTTCATTAGTAACACATTCAGGCAACATAACACTTCATCATTAACACAGGCAACATAACACTTCATTAGTAACACATTCAGGCAACACACTTCATTAGTAACACATTCAGGCAACACAACACTTCATCAATAACACATTCAGGCAACACAACACTTCATTAGAAACACATGCAGGCAACACAACACTACAACAGTAACACATTCATTTTACTCAACACTTCATCAGTAACACATGCAGGCAACACAACACTTCATTAGTAACACATTCAGGCAACACAACACTTCATTAGTAACACATGCAGGCAACACAACACTTCATTAGTAACACATTCAGGCAACACAACACTTCATTAGTAACACATTCAGGCAACACAACACTTCATTAGTAACACATTCAGGCAACACAACACTTCATTAGTAACACAGGCAACATAACACTTCATCATTAACACAGGCAACACAACACTTCATCATTAACACAGGCAACACAACACTTCATTAGTAACACATTCAGGCAACACAACACTTCATCATTAACACAGGCAACACAACACTTCATTAGTAACACATACAAGTAACACAACACTTCATTAGTAACACATACAAGCAACACAACACTTCATTAGTAACACATGCAGGCAACACCTAACCTAACCAAACAGAATCACAGGAAGCGCCTTGACGGCGTTCCCTGTCATCGTACTTGCTAGGACATCCTCCTCTTTTCTGCAACATTGCAAGCTCCTGATGTGTTGATTGCAACACGAAAGGCCTAGAGCTATCATTCAACTCCCCTGTGGTTGCTTTGCATATATATATATATATATATATATATATATATATATATATATATATATATATATATATATATATATATATATATATATATATATATATATATATATATATATATACATACATGGAGGTGACAATACAGCTTGTTCACACCTGCATAATAATATTCGCACGTATATAATAATATCACAGCTGTAAACACACAAAAATAAGCGAAATATATGACAAATTTAAGGTTGGTTTAGTAATGAGCGTTGGTGCCTGAGAGGCTGCCTGAGAAGCTGCCTGAGAGGCTGCCTGAGAGGCTGCCTGAGAGGCTGCCTGAGAGGCAGGCAGCCTCTCAGGCAGCAGCAGCAGCAGGACTCGCGCACCCACACTCTGACTCCTGCTTAACTTGGTGGGTCGCCAACTTGCGCTGCCACCACAGCGCAAGTTGCACCTTCCAGCTTGACGGCCGAATAACTTAACCTTCCATAATAGTTTGCAGCTTATCCAAGTTGGTCTCCGGAGGGTAGAGGGGTGGTGGGGGGTGGTGGGGGGTGGTGGGTGGGGGTGGGAAGGAAGGAAGGGAGGGAGGGAGCTAGGAAGAGGGAGCACAAGTCTCCGAAGTACTCCCTTACCTCACTCCCTCCTCGAAATGTTGCAAGCGGAGGATAACCCGGGGTAGGGAGTGTTAGCCACCCAGGATAACCCGGGGTAGGGAGTGTTAGCCACCCAGGATAACCCGGGGTAGGGAGTGTTAGCCACCCAGGATAACCCGGGGTAGGGAGGGTTAGCCACCCAGGATAACCCGGGGTAGGGAGTGTTAGCCACCCAGGATAACCCGGGGTAGGGAGGGTTAGCCACCCAGGATAACCCGGGGTAGGGAGTGTTAGCCACCCAGGATAACCCGGGGTAGGGAGGGTTAGCCACCCAGGATAACCCGGGGTAGGGAGTGTTAGCCACCCAGGATAACCCGGGGTAGGGAGGGTTAGCCACCCAGGATAACCCGGGGTAGGGAGTGTTAGCCGCCCAGGATAACCCGGGGTAGGGAGGGTTAGCCACCCAGGATAACCCGGGGTAGGGAGTGTTAGCCACCCAGGATAACCCGGGGTAGGGAGGGTTAGCCACCCAGGATAACCCGGGGTAGGGAGTGTTAGCCACCCAGGATAACCCGGGGTAGGGAGGGTTAGCCACCCAGGATAACCCGGGGTAGGGAGTGTTAGCCACCCAGGATAACCCGGGGTAGGGAGGGTTAGCCACCCAGGATAACCCGGGGTAGGGAGTGTTAGCCACCCAGGATCACCCGCGGTCGGGAGGGTGAGCCACCCAGGATAACCTGTGGTAGGGAGTGTTATCCACCCAGGATAACCCGGGGTAGGGAGGGTTATCCACCCAGGATAACCCGGGGTAGGGAGTGTTAGCCACTCAGGATAACCTGAGGTAGGGAGGGTTAACCACCCAGGATAACCTGAGGTAGGGAGAGTTAACCACCCAGGATAACCCGGGGTAGGGAGGGTTAACCACCCAGGATAACCTGAGGTAGGGAGGGTTATCCACCCAGGATAACCTGAGGTAGGGAGGGTTAACCACCCAGGATAACCTGAGGTAGGGAGGGTTAACCACCCAGGATAACCCGGGGTAGGGAGGGTTAACCACCCAGGATAACCTGAGGTAGGGAAGGTTAACCACCCAGGATAACCCAGGGTAGGGAGGGTTAACCACCCAGGATAACCTGAGGTAGGGAGGGTTATCCACCCAGGATAACCCAGGGTAGGGAGGGTTAACCACCCAGGATAACCTGAGGTAGGGAGGGTTAACCACCCAGGATAACCCAGGGTAGGGAGGGTTAACCACCCAGGATAACCTGAGGTAGGGAGGGTTATCCACCCAGGATAACCCAAGAAAATCATTGTGTGGTCCTTCAATCTTGTCCCCCAGGATGCCACCAGCACCAGTCCACTAGTACCCAGGTACCTACTTACTGCTATGTGAACAGTGACAGTAGATGTAAGGTGACTAACACTCAGGTACCTACTTGCTGCTAGGTGAACATATACAGCAAGTGTAAGGCGACACGCCCAATGTTTCCACCCGTGCCAGGGATCGAACCACGGACACTCAATGCGTTAGGTGAGTCCGCTGCCAACCGCGCCACGGGTCACCCTCAAGATGCCACCCACGACAGTTTGATAACGGGCATAACACCTGTTCACTGTCAGGTGAAGAGGGGCAACGTACACACGCGCACACACACACACCTGCACTAATACGCACACCCGTCCCTCACGAACAGACACGTCCGTATTAACACGCACATATAAACATGTACGCTCATCCTCAGTGTCAAAGGCAGATATACACTGTCCTCAGTGACAACTATTCCCCAACAAGCACTAACGACCCCCCAACCACCACTAACGACCCCCAACCACCACTAACGACCCTCAACCACCACTAACGATCCTAACCACCACTAACGACCCCCCAACCACCACTAACGACCTCAACCACGACTAACGACCCTCAACTACGACTAACGATCCCAACCACCACTAACGACCCACAACCACCACTAACGATCCCAACCACCACTAACGACCCTCAACCACCACTAACGATCCCAACCACCACTAACGACCCTCAACCACCACTAACGATCCCAACCACCACTAACGACCCTCAAACTAACAACAACCACCAATCCAGGATCTCGAGTTACTGCGACTACACTGCTTAACGACAATTAACAAGGGACTGGCTGGACGACTAACGACAACCAGACGACCTTAATTAACGACTGGTGGGCAGGCAGAGGGTCAAGGTACCATCATTACCCATGACTGCATGCAACATGCAACAGGCAGACAGCAGAGGGCAGTCTGCCTGATGCTACTTGCAACACTGGTCCAATACCTGATACCAGCACTAATCATGTTGCAATACCAGTAGTGAACATTAAAATGGTATAAAATACCGACAGGTTGTTAGGTAAGACACATATGCAACATAGTACTATGGAACAATGCTCTTCTCCAGACTGAGGGACTGACCACCTCAAAACTTTAAGGGTGATGGACTGATTACATCGTCTTCAAGTATCTTCTGCTTCTATCAACTTTTCTGTACTTGACTGAAGAAGCCTACTGTGTAGGCGAAACGTTTCACAATAAAGATACGTAACTGTTGCATATGTGTCTTACCTAACAATACCAGTAGTGTATGAAGGTTCAATACCAGTGATGTATGGGAGAGCAACACCAGTGGTGTATATCAATATCAACTAGAAACACTGGGGCTCACAACAAAGGCAAGAAGCACCACTGGTCAGAAAGCCAGTCAACATCCACAACACTACACAAAGCTACTCCTTGACACGTAGGAGATAGAGTCACATCTTAAATCTACACCTGGAGCATTCTGTAAGGATTTTGGTTCCAAGCCTACAGACTGACATCACTCCCTACTGCAGTAACAGACTCGGCAGACATTCCGAAATATATCGAAACAAGATCAAGAATATCTCAGTAAGTGTAAAGGGACCAAGACTCTCCATCATAATGGGGGACTACCAGCACACCCCT
>NC_091329.1:10390251-10430251 GCF_038502225.1 Cherax quadricarinatus | reverse complement strand
GGGCAGGTGAAATCACAGCATCACCACAACACAGGTGGCAGGTGGTGTCGCTGGCCACCTGGCTGGCCTCACTGCCCGCTCTCTATGAGGCTTCCATCTCGAGCAGCAAGTGAGCCTGGAAGCCGTGTTTGAGTGAGAACAGAGAGGCTTCCAGGCGACGGTTTTCCTGGCTCAGGCTTCCAGGAGTGACTGGTAGCGGCGGCAGGTTCCATCTCCACCACCACCACCATGTTTCACCCCCTGTCCTCCAGTCCCACCTCACCCTCCTCCAACACCTCCGTTGCCCTCCAACACCTCTCTCACGCCTCCATCAATCTCCCACTCGTCTCTACTATTGATCATCCCAATCGGCCAAAAAAAATATATCAACATGGTAAAGAAGGCTGAGGGGAGCCAAGGTGCCAGACTTCGTACCTCCGGCATGGCCGGTCCACAGCACGCGTACCAGGGGCCACAATAACTTATATTATCCAGCTTCCAGTTGACTCATTCCAGACCAGCCACACTCCACAAGAGTGCCACCTCCTCCTCCACCTCCTGCTGGAGTCTTCACTCGTCCATGACATGCACTCAAGACTGCATCAGAGTAAGAGTGAGATATTACTGCCGCTGGAAGCGAACCCGCACCCCAGTGTATGTTATCGTGGCTCAGGCAAGACTCAGGCAGCATCCTTGCTGCCTGAAGGGAGACGGTCGATGGAGGCAGCGTCCACACACACACACACACACACACACACACACACGAGGGCTCCAATAGAAATAAGTCACTGCCTGAATATTTTGGGATTATCCTGGGTAATTTAGATTGTATGATACTTGTATTTATGTGTACCTGTGCTTAAATAAACTTACACATACATACACACACACACAAACACCATGGATGACAGATCACGAAGTCAGGAGCCATTATTACCAGACTACGAGGCATCAGACAGAGGGATGACAGGAACCGTGACTCGACACCCTTCGAGCACAGCTAGGTGAGTGTACACCTTGCCCACTTAAACCTCCCCCCCCACCCACAACCTCACTAACACTTATAATAAATAACGTCACACAGCGACCCGTTATCGAGGCCCCGGACCATCATGCGAGATATCTCGATCCTCTGTACTCGCCCTCTTAACACCCACCATCCTCACCTTTCTCAATACCCAACATCCTAGGCCCTCTGAACACCCAGCATTATAGCCCCTCTCAACACCCAGCATCCTCACCCCTCTCAACACCCAGCATCCTCACCCCTCTCAGCACCCAGCATCCTCACCCCTCTCAACACCCAGCATCCTCACCCTCTCAGCACCCAGCATCCTAGCCCCTCTCAGCACCCAGCATCCTCAACCCTCTCAACACCCAGCATCTTCACCCCTCTCAGCACCCAGCATCCTCACCCCTCTTAATACCCAACATCCTAGCCCCTCTCAGCACCCAGCATCCTCACCCCTCTTAATACCCAACATCCTAGCCCCTCTCAGCACCCAGCATCCTCAACCCTCTCAACACCCAGCATCTTCACCCCTCTCAGCACCCAGCATCCTCACCCCTCTTAATACCCAACATCCTAGCCCCTCTCAACACCCAGCATCCTAGCCCCTCTCAACACCCAGCATCGTCCCCCCTCTCAGCACCCAGCATCCTCACCCCTCTTAATACCCAACATCCTAGCCCCTCTCAACACCCAGCATCCTCACCCCTCTCAATACCCAACATCCTAGCCCCTCTCAACACCCAGCATCCTCACCCCTCTCAAAACCCAACATCCTAGCCCCTCTCAGCACCCAGCATCCTCACCCCTCTCAGCACCCAGCATCCTAGCCCCTCTCAGCACCCAGCATCCTAGCCCCTCTCAGCACCCAGCATCCTAGCGCCTCTCAGCACCCAGCATCCTAGCGCCTCTCAGCACCCAGCATCCTAGCCCCTCTCAGCACCCAGCATCCTAGCCCCTCTCAGCACCCAGCATCCTAGCCCCTCTCAGCACCCAGCAGGCTAGCCCAGCACAGCACCCAGCATCCTACCCCCTCACAGCACCAACCATCCTAGCCCCTCTCAGCACCCAGCATCCTAGCCCCTCTCAGCACCCAGCATCCTAGCCCCTCTCAGCACCCAGCATCCTAGCCCCTCTCAGCACCCAGCATCCTAGCGCCTCTCAGCACCCAGCATCCTAGCGCCTCTCAGCACCCAGCATCCTAGCCCCTCTCAACACCCAGCATCCTCACCCCTCTCAGCACCCAGCATCCTCACCCTTCGCAATACCCAACATCCTAGGCCCTCTCAACACCCAGCATCCTCACCCCTCTCAGCACCCAGCATCCTAGCCCCTCTCAGCACTCAGCATCCTAGCCCCTCTCAGCACCCAGCATCCTAGCCCCTCTCAGCACCCAGCATCCTAGCGCCTCTCAGCACCCAGCATCCTAGCCCCTCTCAGCACCCAGCATCCTAGCCCCTCTCAGCACCCAGCATCCTAGCCCCTCTCAGCACCCAGCATCCTAGCCCCTCTCAGCACCCAGCATCCTAGCCCCTCTCAGCACCCAGCATCCTAGCCCCTCTCAGCACCCAGCATCCTAGCCCCTCTCAGCACCCAGCATCCTAGCCCCTCTCAGCACCCAGCATCCTAGCCCCTCTCAGCACCCAGCATCCTAGCCCCTCTCAGCACCCAGCATCCTAGCCCCTCTCAGCACCCAGCATCCTAGCCCCTCTCAGCACCCAGCATCCTAGCCCCTCTCAGCACCCAGCATCCTAGCCCCTCTCAGCACCCAGCATCCTAGCCCCTCTCAGCACCCAGCATCCTAGCCCCTCTCAGCACCCAGCATCCTAGCCCCTCTCAGCACCCAGCATCCTAGCGCCTCTCAGCACCCAGCATCCTAGCCCCTCTCAGCACCCAGCATCCTAGCCCCTCTCAGCACCCAGCATCCTAGCCCCTCTCAGCACCCAGCATCCTAGCCCCTCTCAGCACCCAGCATCCTAGCCCCTCTCAGCACCCAGCATCCTAGCGCCTCTCAGCACCCAGCATCCTAGCGCCTCTCAGCACCCAGCATCCTCGTATCTTTACCTTTGTTTACATTTCTCTGGACTGGTAATGGAACATGTGCGATCTTCAATTGTTTGTTTGTTCGTAAGTTTTGGTTAATTTTAATAATAGATTTGTGTATATCTTATGGTAGAAAATGATAAAACACCTTAGTATCCACATATATTTTATGCATTTATGATATACCCCCCAAAAAATAATTTTAAAGAAATCCGCGTGTAAGTGTACTCGCTGTTCAAAGCAGCGTTGGTTCAAGGTTCACTTGTGCTACTCTGAGCTTTCCAATGCATTACTGTCTGCTGGTATCTGTCGAAAATAACGTCCGATAACACGAGACATCTCGTAAAAAAACGGGTCACAGGGAGACAAATCACTGGTACAAGTCACAGTACCTGACACCTCTGAACCGGTACATAACACCTGTCATCCACCTTCCTTATACTGACTGATCATCACTGCAAACAATGCCTCTTACCATCACTACAAACAATGCCTCTTACTATCACTACAAACAATGCCTCTTACCATTACTACAAACAATGCCTCTTACTATCGCTACAAACAATGCCTCTTACTATCACTACAAACAATGCCTCTTACTATCACTACAAACAATGCCTCTTCCCATTACTACAAACAATGCCTCTTACTATCGCTACAAACAATGCCTCTTACTATCACTACAAACAATGCCTCTTACTATCACTACAAACAATGCCTCTTACCATCACTACAAACAATGCCTCTTACCATCACTACAAACAATGCCTCTTACCATCACTACAAACAATGCCTCTTACTATCGCTACAAACAATGCCTCTTACTATCACTACAAACAATGCCTCTTACTATCACTACAAACAATGCCTCTTACCATCACTACAAACAATGCCTCTTACTATCACTACAAACAATGCCTCTTACTATCACTACAAACAATGCCTCTTACTATCACTACAAACAATGCCTCTTACCATCACTACAAACAATGCCTCTTACCATCACTACAAACAATGCCTCTTACCATCACTACAAACAATGCCTCTTACTATCGCTACAAACAATGCCTCTTACTATCACTACAAACAATGCCTCTTACTATCACTACAAACAATGCCTCTTACCATCACTACAAACAATGCCTCTTACTATCACTACAAACAATGCCTCTTACTATCGCTACAAACAATGCCTCTTACTATCACTACAAACAATGCCTCTTACTATCGCTACAAACAATGCCTCTTACTATCACTACAAACAATGCCTCTTACTATCGCTACAAACAATGCCTCTTACTATCGCTACAAACAATGCCTCTTACTATCACTACAAACAATGCCTCTTACTATCACTACAAACAATGCCTCTTACCATCACTACAAACAATGCCTCTTACTATCGCTACAAACAATGCCTCTTACTATCACTACAAACAATGCCTCTTACCATCACTACAAACAATGCCTCTTACCATCACTACAAACAATGCCTCTTACTATCGCTACAAACAATGCCTCTTACTATCACTACAAACAATGCCTCTTACCATCACTACAAACAATGCCTCTTACTATCACTACAAACAATGCCTCTTACCATCATACACTACAAAAACAATGCCTCTTACTATCACTACAAACAATGCCTCTTACCATCACTACAAACAATGCCTCTTACTATCACTACAAACAATGCCTCTTACTATCACTACAAACAATGCCTCTTACCATCACTACAAACAATGCCTCTTACTATCACTACAAACAATGCCTCTTACTATCACTACAAACAATGCCTCTTACCATCACTACAAACAATGCCTCTTACTATCACTACAAACAATGCCTCTTACCATCACTACAAACAATGCCTCTTACTATCACTACAAACAATGCCTCTTACTATCACTACAAACAATGCTTCTTACCATCACTACAAACAATGCCTCTTACTATCACTACAAACAATGCCTCTTACTATTACTACAAACAATGCCTCTTACCATCACTACAAACAATGCCTCTTACCATCACTACAAACAATGCCTCTTACCATCACTACAAACAATGCCTCTTACCATCACTACAAACAATGCCTCTTACCATCACTACAAACAATGCCTCTTACCATCACTACAAACAATGCCTCTTACTATCACTACAAACAATGCCTCTTACTATCACTACAAACAATGCCTCTTACCATCACTACAAACAATGCCTCTTACTATCACTACAAACAATGCCTCTTACCATCACTACAAACAATGCCTCTTACCATCACTACAAACAATGCCTCTTACCATCACTACAAACAATGCCTCTTACCATCACTACAAACAATGCCTCTTACTATCACTACAAACAATGCCTCTTACTATCACTACAAACAATGCCTCTTACTATCACTACAAACAATGGCTCTTACCATCACTACAAACAATGCCTCTTACTATCACTACAAACAATGCCTCTTACCATCACTACAAACAATGCCTCTTACCATCACTACAAAAAATGCCTCTTACCATCACTACAAACAATGCCTCTTACCATCACTACAAACAATGCCTCTTACTATCACTACAAACAATGCCTCTTACTATCACTACAAACAATGCCTCTTACTATCACTACAAACAATGCCTCTTACCATCACTACAAACAATGCCTCTTACTATCACTACAAACAATGCCTCTTACTATCACTACAAACAATGCCTCTTACCATCACTACAAACAATGCCTCTTACTATCACTACAAACAATGCCTCTTACTATCACTACAAACAATGCCTCTTACCATCACTACAAACAATGCCTCTTACCATCACTACAAACAATGCCTCTTACTATCACTACAAACAATGCCTCTTACCATCGCTACAAACAATGCCTCTTACTATCACTACAAACAATGCCTCTTACCATCACTACAAACAATGCCTCTTACTATCACTACAAACAATGCCTCTTACCATCGCTACAAACAATGCCTCTTACTATCACTACAAACAATGCCTCTTACCATCACTACAAACAATGCCTCTTACCATCACTACAAACAATGCCTCTTACTATCACTACAAACAATGCCTCTTACCATCGCTACAAACAATGCCTCTTACTATCACTACAAACAATGCCTCTTACCATCACTACAAACAATGCCTCTTACCATCACTACAAACAATGCCTCTTACTATCACTACAAACAATGCCTCTTACTATCACTACAAACAATGCCTCTTACCATCACTACAAACAATGCCTCTTACCATCGCTACAAACAATGCCTCTTACTATCACTACAAACAATGCCTCTTACCATCGCTACAAACAATGCCTCTTACTATCACTACAAACAATGCCTCTTACCATCGCTACAAACAATGCCTCTTACCATCACTACAAACAATGCCTCTTACTATCACTACAAACAATGCCTCTTACCATCGCTACAAACAATGCCTCTTACTATCACTACAAACAATGCCTCTTACCATCGCTACAAACAATGCCTCTTACTATCACTACAAACAATGCCTCTTACCATCGCTACAAACAATGCCTCTTACCATCACTACAAACAATGCCTCTTACCATCGCTACAAACAATGCCTCTTACCATCACTACAAACAATGCCTCTTACCATCGCTACAAACAATGCCTCTTACCATCGCTACAAACAATGCCTCTTACCATCGCTTCAAACAATGCCTCTTCTCTCCTCTTCCCTCAGACATTGCCTCACTCTTCCTTCAGTGCAAGATAATCGTCTCCTATTCCACCTCTCGCACAATAGCTCTCCTTTCCCTCCCATATAATAGCCCTCCCTCCCTCCCTTCCCTCCCAGATAATGGCCCTCCCTCCTCTCCCCAGATAATGGCCCTCCCTCCTCTCCCCAGATAATGGCCCTCCCTCAGTACAGGTAAGGTGGCCAACACAATATTAAGACAGTTTCTAGTCCCTTTATTACCGTCTTCATGTACCCTAGTGCCAGTTTGTCTGGCACTGTGGCTTTGCCTTCCACCTCCCCCTAATCTAGTATGTGTACCAGTGTTCACCTCTCTCTCTCTCTCCCTCCACCTGCACTTCCCCACCTACACCATGTTAGAGCCAGGGTAGTTTCCCCACCAACGTTAACTGGTAAATCTTAATCTCTCCCTATTCTACTTTTCCCCTCTTCTTGAAGTTGTCTTAGCTGCTGGACCTCAGTGGAATCACTGAAGACATCTTGAAGGGGCAGTGTGGGCAGCTCAGACTGATACAGTTAATTACCCAAGTATGAAGTTCATACTTTGCGACCTGCCAACAACAACAGCTAACAACAACAACAGCTGACAACAACAACAGCTGCCAACAACAACAGCTGCCAACAACAACAGCTGCCAACAACAACAGCTAACAATAACAACAGCTGACAACAACAAAAGCTGCCAACAACAACAGCTAACAATAACAACAGCTGCCAACAACAGCTGCCAACAACAACAGCTAACAATAACAACAGCTGCCAACAACAACAGCTGCCAACAACAACAGCTAACAATAACAACAGCTGCCAACAACAACAGCTGCCAACAACAACAGCTAACAATAACAACAGCTGCCAACAACAACAGCTGACAACAACAACAGCTGCCAACAACAACAGCTGCCAACAACAACAGCTGCCAACAACAACAGCTAACAATAACAACAGCTTCCAACAACAACAGCTAATAATAACAACAGCTGCCAACAACAACAGCTAACAATAACAACAGCTGACAACAACAACAGCTGCCAACAACAACAGCTGCCAACAACAACAGCTAACAATAACAACAGCTGCCAACAACAACAGCTGCCAACAACAACAGCTAACAATAACAACAGCTGCCAACAACAACAGCTAACAATAACAACAGCTGTCAACAACAACAGCTAACAACAACAACAGCTGCCAACAACAACAGCTGCCAACAACAACAGCTGCCAACAACAACAGCTGCCAACAACAACAGCTAACAATAACAACAGCTGACAACAACAGCTAACAACAACAACAGCTGCCAACAACAACAGCTGCCAACAACAACAGCTGCCAACAACAACAGCTGCCAACAACAACAGCTAACAACAACAACAGCTGCCAACAACAACAGCTAACAACAACAACAGCTGCCAACAACAACAGCTAACAACAACAACAGCTGCCAACAACAACAGCTAACAATAACAACAGCTGACAACAGCTACCTGGCTTCAGTAACAATGTTATTATCATATAGAATATACCAAAAACACTTATTTTATTGACGTACATTCACACATGAGAACACGTGCATAGTGTGGCACCGTGGCCTGGTGGCTAAGGCTCTCGCTTCACACGGCGAGGGTCCGGGTTCGATTCCCAGTGAGAGTAGAAACATTGGGCGTGTTTCTTTACACCTGTTGTCTATGTTCCCCATCAGTAAAATGGGTACCTGAGTGTTAGTCGACTGGTGTGGGTCGCATCCTGGGACAAAACTGACCTAATTTGCTAGAAATGCTCTGCATAACAAGCGGATTTCTGTGTCAGCATAGTTGATCCCTTGTATATGTATATTTTATTTGAGTATCATAGTTAGTACCATCCATATATTTTACATACACGACCCCTTGCTAGGCCCAGTGTGACGTCACGGGATGCCGCATGAGTGGGATGCGCTGCATCGGCCTCAGTTCCCCGTAGGCCTAGCAGGCGAGAGGACAGGCACTTTGGGCTCTCCCTTATCACAGACTGCATAACACCCAACGACTTGTGTTTACCTCCAACCATCAAATCTCCACGAATTCTCACAACATCTGTAGAGTAGTATGTCCTTGATGTCAACTACGTCCGTATACCTTGTGCATGTACTTGTAGAAATAAAGATATATTATTATTATACACGCAAGAATACGTACATAAGCACGAGAACACGTACATAAACACACACACACACTTACATACACATACATACACACCCACACTTACACACACACACACACACATCAGATAATTGCTGCAGCGTACGGGCGTCTACCAAACCTAAGGATAGTATTCCGATACCTCAGTAAGGAATCGTTCAAGACTGTACACCATTTACGTCAGGCCCATACTGGAGTGCGCAGCACCAGTTTGGAATCCACACCTGGTCAAGCACGTCAAGAATTAGGGAAAGTGCAAAAGTTTGCAACAAGACTAATTCCAGAGCTAAGGGGAATGTCCTACGAAGAAAGGTTAAAGGAAATCGGCCTGACGGCGCTGGAAGACAGGAGGTTCAGGGGAGACATGATAACGACATATAAAATACTGCACGGAATAGACAAGGTGGACAAAGACAGGATGTTCCAGAGAGGAGACACAGAAACAAGAGGTCACAATTGGAAGTTGAAGACTCAGATGAATCAAAGGGATGTTAGGAAGTATTTCTTCAGTCATAGAGTTGTCAGGAAGTGGAATAGCCTAGAAAGTGACGTAGTGGAGGCGGGAACCATACATAATTTTAAGACGAGGTATGATAAAGCTCATGGGGCAGGGAGAGAGAGGACCTAGTAGCAATCAGCGAAGAGGAGGGGCCTGGAGCTATGACTCGACCCCTGCAACCACAATTAGGTGAGTACACTGATGTACACATGTATACTGCTGC
The DNA here is from genome assembly GCF_038502225.1 of Cherax quadricarinatus. Lineage (NCBI taxonomy): Eukaryota > Metazoa > Arthropoda > Malacostraca > Decapoda > Parastacidae > Cherax > Cherax quadricarinatus. The sequence continues at coordinate 10,420,557 of NC_091329.1, read as the reverse complement.
GTGCGAGAATAACATGCAACGAACGGTGAGAAAGTTTGGAGGTTCATGGTGGTTTGTCCCTCAGTCATGGTAGGTGGTGGTCAGTCCCTCAGTCATGGTAGGTGGTGGTCAGTCCCTCAGTCATGGTAGGTAGTAGTCAGTCCCTCAGTCATGGTAGGTGGTGGTCAGTCCCTCAGTCATGGTAGGTAGTAGTCAGTCCCTCAGTCATGGTAGGTGGTGGTCAGTCCCTCAGTCATGGTAGGTAGTAGTCAGTCCCTCAGTCATGGTAGGTGGTGGTCAGTCCCTCAGTCATGGTAGGTGGTGGTCAGTCCCTCAGTCATGGTAGGTAGTAGTCAGTCCCTCAGTCATGGTAGGTGGTGGTCAGTCCCTCAGTCATGGTAGGTGGTGGTCAGTCCCTCAGTCATGGTAGGTAGTAGTCAGTCCCTCAGTCATGGTAGGTGGTGGTCAGTCCCTCAGTCATGGTAGGTGGTGGTGGTCAGTTCCTCAGTCATGGTAGGTGGTGGTGGTCAGTCCCTCAGTCATGGTAGGTGGTGGTGGTCAGTCCCTCAGTCATAGTAGGTGGTGGTGGTCAGTCCCTCAGTCATGGTAGGTGATGGTGGTCAGTCCCTCAGTCATGGTAGGTGGTGGTGGTCAGTCCCTCAGTCATAGTAGGTGGTGGTGGTCAGTCCCTCAGTCATGGTAGGTGGTGGTGGTCAGTCCCTCAGTCATGGTAGGTGGTGGTCAGTCCCTCACTCATGGTAGGTGGGTGGTGGTCAGTCCCTCAGTCATGGTAGGTGGTGGTCAGTCCCTCAGTCATGGTAGGTGGTGGTGGTCAGTCCCTCAGTCATGGTAGGTGGTGGTGGTCAGTCCCTCAGTCATGGTAGGTGGTGGTGGTCAGTCCCTCAGTCATGGTAGGTGGTGGTGGTCAGTCCCTCAGTCATGGTAGGTGGTGGTGGTCAGTCCCTCAGTCATGGTAGGTGGTGGTCAGTCCCTCAGTCATGGTAGGTGGGTGGTGGTCAGTCCCTCAGTCATGGTAGGTGGGTGGTGGTCAGTCCCTCAGTCATGGTAGGTGGTGGTCAGTCCCTCAGTCATGGTAGGTGGTGGTGGTCAGTCCCTCAGTCATAGTAGGTGGTGGTGGTCAGTCCCTCAGTCATGGTAGGTGGTGGTGGTCAGTCCCTCAGTCATGGTAGGTGGTGGTGGTCAGTCCCTCAGTCATGGTAGGTGGTGGTGGTCAGTCCCTCAGTCATGGTAGGTGGTGGTCAGTCCCTCAGTCATGGTAGGTGGGTGGTGGTCAGTCCCTCAGTCATGGTAGGTGGGTGGTGGTCAGTCCCTCAGTCATGGTAGGTGGTGGTCAGTCCCTCAGTCATGGTAGGTGGTGGTGGTCAGTCCCTCAGTCATGGTAGGTGGTGGTCAGTCCCTCAGTCATGGTAGGTGGTGGTCAGTCCCTCAGTCATGGTAGGTGGTGGTCAGTCCCTCAGTCATGGTAGGTGGTGGTCAGTCCCTCAGTCATGGTAGGTGGTGGTCAGTCCCTCAGTCATGGTAGGTGGTGGTCAGTCCCTCAGTCATGGTAGGTGGTGGTCAGTCCCTCAGTCATGGTAGGTGATGGTCAGTCCCTCAGTCATGGTAGGTGGTGGTCAGTCCCTCAGTCATGGTAGGTGGTGGTCAGTCCCTCAGTCATGGTAGGTGGTGGTCAGTCCCTCAGTCATGGTAGGTGGTGGTCAGTCCCTCAGTCATGGTAGGTGGTGGTCAGTCCCTCAGTCATGGTAGGTGATGGTCAGTCCCTCAGTCATGGTAGGTGGTGGTCAGTCCCTCAGTCATGGTAGGTGGTGGTCAGTCCCTCAGTCATGGTAGGTGGTGGTCAGTCCCTCAGTCATGGTAGGTGGTGGTCAGTCCCTCAGTCTGTGAGGGAAAAGTAGGTGTAAGTGGGGTTAAGGTTGTTCGGGCAACCAGGAACCATTAGCGAGTTACGTCGCGCACCCCCCCCCCCCCTCTGGTGAGCTGGGGCAAAACTAGTTCCTGGTGTCCGATTTGTTAAAGTTTCTACTCCTGGTAATATTGACCTTACCTGGTGTGGATTGAAGTTTGGAGAGTCACTTCACCTCCACTCTTCTCCTAATCAGGTAGGGTGATCTACCAGGAGTATTACTGTTTGTTCTTTTCTTTTGTTTGCTGGTTACCAGTAATGATTTTGGCATTTATCATTCTTTTCCATTCTTAAATGTTATATTATTATGACCATGGGTAACCAGTTTTTTTCTTATTACCAGCTCTGTTCCTGGCGTGGTCATCCAGGATAGACGCCAGATAAAGGAGCAAGACATATGTTAATAATACTTATTAACATTATTCTACTACTACCGGCCCTTACCTATTCTACTTGTGGTGCTCCATCCAAGTGGTAGGAAATTCCAAAACATCGGATTATCACCATCCGCCCTGGATAACCTACATCAATAATATCAGAAGATCTATCCAGGGCCTTACCTACTCCTGCCCAACTACAAGAACTGAAGGCCATTTTTTTTATTATATTTAAATTTTAAGTAAAATCCTCAAATCATTATTCTTATTTTTCCTAGTCATTTCTTTATTTATTTATTTTTCCATTAGTTTCTTTTGTTCAGTTGGAAGGCGTTCCACTGACAGTCATGGTAGGTGGTGGTGGTCAGTCCCTCAGTCATGGCAGGTGGTGGTGGTCAGTCCCTCAGTCATGGTAGGTGGTGGTCAGTCCCTCAGTCATGGTAGGTGGTCTTCAGTCCCTCAGTCATGGTAGGTGGTGGTCAGTCCCTCAGTCATGGTAGGTGGTGGTCAGTCCCTCAGTCATGGTAGGTGGTGGTCAGTCCCTCAGTCATGGTAGGTGGTGGTGGTCAGTTCCTCAGTCATGGTAGGTGGTGGTGGTCAGTCCCTCAGTCATGGTAGGTGGTGGTCAGTCCCTCAGTCATGGTAGGTGGTCTTCAGTCCCTCAGTCATGGTAGGTGGTGGTCAGTCCCTCAGTCATGGTAGGTGGTGGTCAGTCCCTCAGTCATGGTAGGTGGTGGTCAGTCGTAAATGAGAAACAGTGCAATAGGACTGACAAGTGCTGCGTATCACCACGACACAAAGATGACGTGTGTTGCATGCAACACAAAGTAACAACAGCATCATCAGGACAAAGAACTGACGAGTGTTGTAAAGGAGGAAAAACAAGAAAAACCTGGCTAGAAACAGCAACTGTTTATTACAAGTTATCAACGACAGCAAACTTTAAGTTTCGTGCTGTCATTGTTGTGGTGAATGTGAAGACCTGGGCAAGCAACCTAACACATGACCTGACACATCACCTAACACATGACCTGACACATCACCTAACACATGACCTGACACATCACCTAACACATGACCTGACACATCACCTAGCACATGACCTGACACATCACCTAACACACCACCTGATAACGTGTACACAGCCACACTGACGTACATACATACCCCAGAATACTGGGCTATCAAATCTTGGCTAAAACGTCCGTGCAGTGCCACAGCCAAACAACACTTACGTGAACGAGCAACAGAGGTAAACAAGAGAACCCAACAGCAAAAGAAGCAAGGACACAGCTATCGAAAATGAGAGACACATAGCAACGAGCTTGCAACATAAATTCAGTGGTCACTATGTATGATGGCCACACACACACACACACACACACACACACACACACACACACACACACACACACACGATGACAAGAAAAGGACAAGAAAAGGCTACAAATCCACCTGGACAAACTGCAGGACTGGTCAGACAAGTGGCTATTAGAGTTCAAGCCCAGCAAACTTTGGGAAGGGATTGTGCAGTTGTTGTGACTCCACGTGAATGTCAACCTTGCGTCTTAAGAGTCCGTTCAAGATCTCAATAATGTATAAGGTTAGAACTATTGGCGTGCGGGTGTTTACGATCGCTGTACCGCCATCTTTGTAAATTTGATCAATATCGGTGGTATTTATTGCGTGCTGGATGACGCCTGCGTCCAGGCTCCTAGTCTACAGAATATTTAAGGCCCGGAGTAGTGGCTTCCTGCAATTATTGATGAATACTGAGCTGGAAGAGTCTAGTTCGGGGACAGAATGCACCGGCATGCTGTTGATGTCACCTTCCAAGGTAACTGGGGAGAAGACCACAATATAAATTTTGGAGACGTTGGCAGCGTTTTGAGTGCCACTAATGAAAAACCCGTCAGGGTCTTCTGTCTGTAGTGATGAGTGGTTCAATGAACACAGAGTCGCATTCTGACTTCAGTATTTCACTCAATTCTTTACTGTCATCAGTGTATGTCCCACCTCCTTTAAGACCCTTATAATGTAAAGAACAATACGACACAATACCGTGACTGGAACAATACACAAATAACCCGCACAGAGGAGAAACTTACCACGACGTTTCGGTCTTACTTGGACCATTTACAAGTCACACTAACACACGAGAGGGAGCCAGTTTATATAGGCGAGGGGGACAGGGAAGAGACCAAGAGAGGAAGAAGAGAGTGGAGAAGTAGTAGTAGTAGTAGAAGTAGCAGTAGAAGTAATAAGTAGGAAAAGTAGTGGTAGTAGAAGCAGCAGTAGAAGTAGTAAGTAGGTAGAGTAGTAGTAGTGGCAACAAGAGACAGAAAGGTGTGTAAAGCGAGGCGGTAGTACACTGGGTGTGGTTTACTGCTCTGGATTTTCTCTACACTAAGAAGTATTTGGTATTTCTAAGTTCATGTATGACTGTGCTCCTCTCTCTCTCTCTGTCTCTCTCTCTCTCTCTCTCTCTCTCTCTCTCTCTCTCTCTCTCTCTCCTGGACTCCATACGATGCAGTCTGTGCTGATTATTCTCCGTTTCTCTAACCTGACTTTTCCTTTGTGCTTCAAAGAATCTGTTGTCTCTGAGATCTGTTATCATTCGTCTCAGCCTGTAGAGGGAGCGTCTCTCTCTCTCTCATCTTTAATCCAATATTCATGTTGGCTTCACTGCACACTGTCAGTACTATTTGTTTTTAGTCAGAACAATTAAAACAAATTCTTCTAACAAATACCTTAACAATTAAATAAATATAGGAAAAGAGCACCTCTCACACCCTGACAACATGCACACCTCTGACGCCCTGCGTAGGAAGCTACGTAGAGCTTAGAGCACTGAAGAGCTGGTAGCTCTGGCACTCACACACTGGGTGTCACATACATTGCTGTAAGGCCCACTAATCCACCCATTTAGCGGAGATATATCCAGTAAATCTGTTCTAGTGGTCACCACACACACACACACACACACACACACACACACACACACACAATACTCAGGTCACTGGATGATGGAACAGACAGGAAGAAGCCAAGGTAAGAGGATCGGGAGACAGGGGACAGTTATATATGAAACAAGTCATAGTACTAGCAGCTATTGACGAATATAAACCATAGTATAAGCTGCTATTGACAAAGATAAACCATAATACTAGCAGCTAATGTCAAAAATAAACCATAGGGATGTCAGGAAGTAATGTGTAGACCTCAGGATGGTGTGTGGAACACGCTCGTGCTATCAGACAAACACCATACACAGTCTGAAGTGTAAGTACGGCTGGATCTTGGGAAGCCAGGAATCCAACCAGGAGCTATGAATCGACCCCCCCTCTCTCTGCAAGCAACTACAGTCGAGGACACGAGGGTAAAACTCCAGAATTAGGAAAGCAGAGAGAGCGTCAGCGCTCCTCACTCCCAGGAAGAGAGATGACAGACCCTTCGAAGTTAGAGGAACCCGGGGAGCTCTTGGGGAGTTCGAGTAGGCTTCAACTTCGAGGTGTACTAAAGAGACTTCAGCTCTGGCGTACACTAAATACCTCAACTCTGGCGTGCACTAAAAGATTTCAACTTTGCCGTGCACTAAACGGTGCGCAGCACTTGCTGTATGTTGTTACAGTGAGACAGGCTGTGCACCTGGATGCACAGGTGGTCCCCCAGGTGGTGAACCCAATGGTCCATCTAACTTGGGCACTGCAACTAGTGGGATACTTGAAGGACGTTTCCGGATGTCAACACCCAGTCAGTATACAACAGTATTCCAGCCAGTCTTGAAGGTGGTAGTCAGTATACAACAGTATTCCAGCCAGCCTTGAAGGTGGTAGTCAGTATACAACAGTATTCCAGCCAGCCTTGAAGGTGGTAGTCAGTATACAACAGTATTCCAGCCAGCCTTGAAGGTGGTAGTCAGTATACAACAGTATTCCAGCCAGCCTTGAAGGTGGTAGTCAGTATACAACAGTATTCCAGCCAGCCTTGAAGGCGGTGGTCAGTATACAACAGTATTCCAGCGAGCCTTGAAGGTGGTGGTTAGAATATAACAGTATTCCAGTCTGGAGAGAACAAGTGACTTAAACAGTATCATCACTGGCTCAGCATCTCTTTTCTTGAAAGTTCTAGTTATCCAGTCTATCACTGTCCTCGTGGCAAACATGACAACATTGTTGTCATCCTTAAATGTGAGATCTTCCCACATCATCACTCCCAGGTCTCCCACATGCAACTTTCCCTCTACCAATGAAGAATTATAAACATGTGCAATATCTGGGTATCTTTATTTATAGACGTTTCGCCATCCAGGCGAGGTAATCAGTCCCTCAGCCTTGGAGTTGAGTTTGTCCTGTTAATCTTTATTTCCTCCATTCTTCCATAGCAGAACAATTTAAACTTGCCCTCTTTAAACATCATATTGTTATCCGAGGTCCACTGCAAGACTTGATTTATATCCACTTAAAGATTCAGTGTGTCTTCTAGGGACGTCACTGTCGTAGATTCTTTCGTCATCAGCAAATGTTACACTGCTGTGGTTTATGTTTCTGTCTATGTCTGATGTAATATTGAGAAACAGAAGTGAGGAGAGTACTGTGCCTCGAGGCACAGAGCTTCGTCACTGTGGCAACCTCACACTGGGAGGGAGCTGTGGGAGGGGGGACCATCACCCCCTTCCATAATCTCCCGGGATAAAAATTTAACGAACGGGAAAAAATCCTCTGTACAGGAGGGAAATAGAAGAGGGATGGGTGATGGGGGTTATGGGGGTGGGTTAGGTTAAGCTACTCAAACCTCCCCACCACCACCACGGTGAACCAGCCTCGTGGGAGGGGGAGGGGAACTGTCACGTGATCTTTATCCTAGGGAGGGAGAGAAACTGTGATGCTGAGTGAAAGAGGGAGAGAGAAAAAAGAGAGAAAAAAAGTAAGAGAGAGAGAGGTTCGAAAGGGAATTGAAAGCGAGGTAGGCGGGGAGTGGTAAGAGGGGAGTGAGCGAGACGTAGAAGAGACGTAAGAGAGATGTAGATGGAAGTGAGATGGAGGAGGAACAGACGTAAACGCAAAGGAAGAGGGAAGAGGAAGAGGAGAAAATAGTGAGGTAAATAAAAGCGATGAGGAAGAGGAAGAAGTGAGAGTCTGGAACGTCGCAGAAACGACGTTGCTGAAGTTGAGATTGTCTGGAGGATAATTATACCAAATATATACATTCGCAGTGCTGCTGCTACTATATTGTACATGGTAGTTACAGTGTGGGAACACCAGCAGTGCTGCTGCTACTATATTGTACATGGTAGTTACAGTGTGGGAACACCAGCAGTGCTGCTGCTACTATATTGTACATGGTAGTTACAGTGTGGGAACACTAGCAGTGCTGCTGCTACTATATTGTACACGGTAGTTACAGTGTGGGAACACTAGCAGTGCTGCTGCTACTATATTGTACATGGTAGTTACAGTGTGGGAACACTAGCAGTGCTGCTGCTACTATATTGTACACGGTAGTTACAGTGTGGGAACACCAGCAGTGCTGCTGCTACTATATTGTACATGGTAGTTACAGTGTGGGAACACCAGCAGTGCTGCTGCTACTATATTGTACATGGTAGTTACAGTGTGGGAACACCAGCAGTGCTGCTGCTACTATATTGTACATGGTAGTTACAGTGTGGGAACACTAGCAGTGCTGCTGCTACTATATTGTACATGGTAGTTACAGTGTGGGAACACCAGCAGTGCTGCTGCTACTATATTGTACATGGTAGTTACAGTGTGGGAACACTAGCAGTGCTGCTGCTACTATATTGTACACGGTAGTTACAGTGTGGGAACACCAGCAGTGCTGCTGCTACTATATTGTACACGGTAGTTACAGTGTGGGAACACCAGCAGTGCTGCTGCTACTATATTGTACACGGTAGTTACAGTGTGGGAACACCAGCAGTGCTGCTGCTACTATATTGTACATGGTAGTTACAGTGTGGGAACACCAGCAGTGCTGCTGCTACTATATTGTACATGGTAGTTACAGTGTGGGAACACCAGCAGTGCTGCTGCTACTATATTGTACATGGTAGTTACAGTGTGGGAACACTAGCAGTGCTGCTGCTACTATATTGTACATGGTAGTTACAGTGTGGGAACACCAGCAGTGCTGCTGCTACTATATTGTACACGGTAGTTACAGTGTGGGAACACTAGCAGTGCTGCTGCTACTATATTGTACACGGTAGTTAGTGTGGGAACACCAGTGTGCTGCTACTATATTGTACATGGTAGTTACAGTGTGGGAACACCAGTGTGCTGCTACTATATTGTACATGGTAGTTACAGTGTGGGAACACCAGTGTGCTGCTACTATATTGTACACGGTAGTTACAGTGTGGGAACACCACCAGTGTGCTGCTACTATATTGTACACGGTAGTTACAGTGTGGGAACACCAGCAGTGCTGCTGCTACTATATTGTACACGGTAGTTACAGTGTGGGAACACCAGTGTGCTGCTACTATATTGTACACGGTAGTTACAGTGTGGGAACACCACCAGTGTGCTGCTACTATATTGTACACGGTAGTTACAGTGTGGGAACACCAGTGTGCTGCTACTATATTGTACACGGTAGTTACAGTGTGGGAACACCACCAGTGTGCTGCTACTATATTGTACACGGTAGTTACAGTGTGGGAACACCAGCAGTGCTGCTGCTACTATATTGTACATGGTAGTTACAGTGTGGGAACACCAGCAGTGCTGCTGCTACTATATTGTACACGGTGGGAACACTAGCAGTGCTGCTGCTACTATATTGTACATGGTAGTTACAGTGTGGGAACACTAGCAGTGCTGCTGCTACTATATTGTACATGGTAGTTACAGTGTGGGAACACTAGCAGTGCTGCTGCTACTATATTGTACATGGTAGTTACAGTGTGGGAACACCAGTGTGCTGCTACTATATTGTACACGGTAGTTACAGTGTGGGAACACCACCAGTGTGCTGCTACTATATTGTACACGGTAGTTACAGTGTGGGAACACCAGCAGTGCTGCTGCTACTATATTGTACACGGTAGTTACAGTGTGGGAACACCAGCAGTGCTGCTGCTACTATATTGTACACGGTAGTTACAGTGTGGGAACACCAGCAGTGCTGCTGCTACTGAGCTGGAAGACTTCAGCAGATCTGTCATCCAGAGCTGGAAGACTTCAGCAGATCTGTCATCCTGAGCTGGAAGACTTCAGCAGATCTGTCATCCTGAGCTGGAAGACTTCAGCAGATCTGTCATCCTGAGCTGGAAGACTTCAGCAGATCTGTCATCCTGAGCTGGAAGACTTCAGTAGATCTGTCATCCTGAGCTGGAAGACTTCAGCAGATCTGTCATCCAGAGCTGGAAGACTTCAGCAGATCTGTCATCCTGAGCTGGGAGACTTCAGCAGATCTGTCAGCCTGAGCTGGGAGACTTCAGCAGATCTGTCATCCAGAGCTGGAAGACTTCAACAAATCTGTCATCCAGAGCTGGAAGACTTCAACAAATCTGTCATCCAGAGCTGGAAGACTTCAGCAGATCTGTCAGCCTGAGCTGGGAGACTTCAGCAGATCTGTCATCCTGTGCTGGGAGACTTCAACAAATCTGTCAGCTGAGCTGAAAGACTTCAACAAATCTGTCAGTCTGAGCCGGGAGACTTCAACAAATCTGTCATCCAGAGCTGGAAGACTTCAACAAATCTGTCAGATGAGCTGAGAGACTTCAGCAGATCAGTCATGCTACGAGGGGGAAAAACGAGTTCGGCAACAAGGAGAGAGAAAGGTCAGGTTAATTAGGAAAGAGGACAAGTGTTTCCTGACGCGGGTCCTAGTCATATCATGACCCGCAGCTGGAGCTTTTGGTCATCTGACCGAGGCCTTCCACTGGCTTACCCCTTCGCCGCTTCAAAAATTAAAGATATATATTTACATTTTATAAATATCTTTTTCTTTGAGAGAGAGAGAGAGAGAGAGAGAGAGAGAGAGAGAGAGAGAGAGAGAGAGAGAGAGAGAGAGAGAGATTAGACCTGACCAGCACACCAACTTCACACAGTATGGTGCACTTGGGCACTTTTAACTCAGGTGTGTCCTCTTAAAGTGAAAGTGGCACTTACAAACATCTGACACTTCGAAGGCACATGTTTAGGCTCCCATATTCACTGTTAGTGAAAATGTAACGCACTTGTGCGCCCCCCCCCTAGCCCACACCTGCACCGCTGTGTGGGAGTGTAGACAGGGGGCTGAGGCCCCCCTTGCTGGAGAAACTTCTCCACAACTTCAGCAGTCTGATATCCTTTTTGACCTACTGAAGTCTCGCAGCTCAGGCTGACAGATCTACTGAAGTCTCGCAGCTCAGGCTGACAGATCTACTGAAGTCTCGCAGCTCAGGCTGACAGATCTACTGAAGTCTCGCAGCTCAGGCTGACAGATCTACTGAAGTCTCGCAGCTCAGGCTGACAGATCTACTGAAGTCTCGCAGCTCAGGCTGACAGATCTACTGAAGTCTCGCAGCTCAGGCTGACAGATCTACTAAAGTCTTGCAGCTCAGGCTGACAGATCTACTAAAGTCTCGCAGCTCAGGCTGACAGATCTACTGAAGCAGCTCAGGCTGACAGATCTACTGAAGTCTCGCAGACAGCTCAGGCTGACAGATCTACTGAAGTCTCGCAGCTCAGGCTGACAGATCTACTGAAGTCTCGCAGCTCAGGCTAACAGACAGAAGTCTACTCAGGCTGAAGATCTACTGAAGTCTCGCAGCTCAGGCAGACAGATCTCGCAGCTCAGGCTGACAGATCTACTGAAGTCTTGCAGCTCAGGCTGACAGATCTACTGAAGTCTCGCAGCTCAGGCTGACAGATCTACTGAAGTCTCGCAGCTCAGGCTGACAGATCTACTAAAGTCTCGCAGCTCAGGCTGACAGATCTACTGAAGTCTCGCAGCTCAGGCTGACAGATCTACTAAAGTCTCGCAGCTCAGGCTGACAGATCTACTGAAGTCTCGCAGCTCAGGCTGACAGATCTACTGAAGTCTCGCAGCTCAGGCTGACAGATCTACTGAAGTCTCGCAGCTCAGGCTGACAGATCTACTGAAGTCTCGCAGCTCAGGCTGACAGATCTACTGAAGTCTCGCAGCTCAGGCTGACAGATCTACTGAAGTCTCGCAGCTCAGGCTGACAGATCTACTGAAGTCTCGCAGCTCAGGCTGACAGATCTAGAAGTCTCGCAGCTCAGGCTGACAGATCTACTGAAGTCTCGCAGCTCAGGCTGACAGATCTACTGAAGTCTCGCAGCTCAGGCTGACAGATCTACTGAAGTCTCGCAGCTCAGGCTGACAGATCTACTGAAGTCTCGCAGCTCAGGCTGACAGATCTACTGAAGTCTCGCAGCTCAGGCTGACAGATCTACTGAAGTCTCGCAGCTCAGGCTGACAGATCTACTGAAGTCTCGCAGCTCAGGTTGACAGATCTACTAAAGTCAGGCTTGAAGTCTTGCAGCTCAGGCTGACAGATCTACTGAAGTCTCGCAGCTCAGGCTGACAGATCTACTAAAGTCTTGCAGCTCAGGCTGACAGATCTACTAAAGTCTCGCAGCTCAGGCTGACAGATCTACTGAAGTCTCGCAGCTCAGGCTGACAGATCTACTAAAGTCTCGCAGCTCAGGCTGACAGATCTACTGAAGTCTCGCAGCTCAGGCTGACAGATCTACTGAACTCTCGCAGCTCAGGCTGACAGATCTACTAAAGTCTCGCAGCTCAGGCTGACAGACTTCAACACCTGGAACAGCATCATCCTGGGTGATGGAATACAACAGAGTAACAGCCAGCTTTTGTTCCCAGTGTGTAGCTACCATAGAGGAGGGAGGGAGGGGGAGGGAGGGGGAGGGAGGGAGGGGGAGAGGAGAGAAAGAAGGGAATACCTGGAGTATACTTGGAGAGGATTTCAGGGGGTCAACGCCCCCGCTGGGGCCAGGTCCAGGGAGGGAAGGGAGAAAAAAACCCTCCATGAAGAGGGGGAGACAAAGAGATAGATGTTGAGAAGTAGTTCCCCCTCTTTCACCCCCTACCCCACAGCTCCCTCACCCCTACCCCTCCTTCACCCCTACCACTCCCCTCCCTCACCCCCTCCCCCTTCCATCTCCATCAGGGCCAGGTGGCACTACTTGGCACCTCCTCCCCATACCTCCCCTCTCCCCCTCATCAACAACTCTGTTGTCAACACGTATACGGTCAACACGCACGCACAAGGCCAACGCACAAGCACGCACGCGACCACGCACACGCACGCCACACGTGTGAACCAAATGTAAACCAGAATAGTGGTCACTGAGGACAGGTGCACACGCACGCACACACACACACACACACACACACACACACACACACACACACACACACACATACTCACACACACACACACACACACACACACACACACACACACATACACACACACACACACACACACACACACACACATACACACACACACACACACACACACACACACACACACACACACACACACACACACACACACACACACACATATACAGGATTGTACATCTTTCTGTGAAATGACCCTATAACCCGTCCTTTCCCCCCCATCTCTCTCCCTCTCCTCTCTCTCTCTTTCTCTCTCTCTCTCTCTCTTTCTCTCTCCCCCTTTCTCTCTTCCTCTCACTCTTTCTCTCTTCCTCTCTCTCTCCCTCTCCCTCTCTCTCTTCCTCTCTTGCTCTCTCTCTTCCTCTTCTTTTATCTTTCTCTCTCTTCCCTTGTCACTCCCCCCTCTCTCTTACCTTTTCCCTCTCTCTCACTTTCTCCCCCTTTTTCCCTTCTTTTCCCCACCTTCTAGGCTCCCCTTCTCTCCCTATCTCTCACTCTCTCCCCCTTTTTCTTTTTCTCTTTCTCTCTCTCTTTCACTAAAAAAAAAAATGGTTGGGACTCGCAGGAATCAGGGATCAGATGACAATGGTACTGGTAGGGAGGAATGGATGGAGGAGCAGTGGAAAAGGATAGAGCAAGAATGGGAGAGAAAATTAGGAGAGCTTTCTGAAAAAATGGAGAAAGAGCTCTCTGTGAAATGGGAAAAGAGGTTGGAGGAGACGAAGAATTGGGAGGCACAAGTCGAAACTGCAGTAGCCAGGGTAAAGGTCCCAGAATTTGAGGTAAACAGGCTGAAGCAAGTCTCAGGGGCAGTGACCAGAGAAGACACACCATACGAAGATGAGAGGCTGAACAGGAAGGAAGGAGATATGAATTATGCTAAGGTCATATCAGCCTGCAAAGAAGGGCAAGGGAGTGGAAGGGAAGAGCAGATGGGTGCAGATGGAGAGGGAGATAGGTCAAATGCTGAGGCACAACCATGCTACCAAGAGCCACTGGAAAAATCAAGGGAGAAAATGACCACATACAGACAGGAACCAGAGTCACAGAGGGAGAGGCAATGGGAGAAAGAAAGGGCAAAATCAGTGATTATCCATGGGCTTCGGGAGAGAGAGGAAAGGACACACACTGAAAGACGGCAGGAAGAAAGAAAGGAGATTGAGAAAATCATCACGGAAATAGGGGAGAAGACATGGATGAGATTGTAAATTTTCAGAGAATAGGGGGGTACGTGAAGGGGAGAAACCGACCGATCAAGCTGATTCTCAAGACAGAAACAGTGCGGAACAGGATCCTCCAAGAGAAACCACGGTTGAAAAGCTCGGAAGAATACAAGAAGGTGTTCCTAGACAGAGACAGAACACAAACAGAGAGACAGCAGCTGAGGGAGAGGACAAAAAAGCGAAAGGAGCTAGGAAAGGAGACAAGGATGGAACCAGCAGAGGTCAGTCAGAGCAGAACAGAGCAGCAAGGGCAAGCACACACACAACTATCCTCAGAACCCCACAACCTATCACACCATCCCAACATACAATACAATCCATACCCACAGCTTCCACCCAACCCCCAACCATAGAATCCCACAGTATGCTACCAGGTCTCCCACCCCCACAGGCCCCCCAAACCACAGTGTTGGAAAGGAAACTGAAGGTATGGTACACAAACGCTGATGGAATAACAAACAAGTGGGAGGAGTGGCACGAAAGAGTCAAAGAGGCATCACCAGACATCATAGCGATCACAGAAACCAAGCTTACAGGTATGATAACAGATGCCATCTTTCCAGCGGGATACCAGATTCTGAGAAAAGACAGAAGGAACAGGGGGGGTGGAGGAGTGGCATTGCTGATCAAACACCGATGGAATTTTGATGAGCTGGAGAGAGGAGACAGCAGAGAAGAAAGTGATTACGTAGCGGGAACGCTTCACTCTGGTGGTCCCAAGGTGATAATTGCAGTGATGTATAACCCACCACAGAACAGCAGGAGGCCAAGGCAAGAGTATGACGAGAGCAATAGAGCGATGGTTGACACACTGGCTGCAGTGGCCAGAAGAGCTCATGCATGCAGGGCAAAGCTCCTGATCATGGGCGACTTTAACCACAAGGAGATCGAATGGGAGAACTTGGAGCCACATGGGGGGCAAGATACATGGAGGGCTAAGATGATGGAGGTGGTACTGGAAAACTTCATGTACCAACACGTAAGGGATACTACAAGAGAGAGAGGAGAGGATGAACCAGCAAGACTGGACTTAGTATTCACCTTGAATAGTGCAGATATTGAGGACATCACATATGAAAGGCCCCTTGGGGCCAGCGATCATGTGGTTTTGAGCTTCGAATACACAGTAGAGCTACAAGTGGAGGGGGAAGCAGGAAGGCCAGGGCAAATGAAACCAAACTACAGGAAAGGGGACTGCACAGGAATGAGGAACTTCCTGAATGAGGTTCAGTGGGACAGAGAACTGGCAGGGAAGCCAGTTAATGAGATGATGGAATATGTAGCAACAATGTGCAAGGAGGCTGAGGAGAGGTTTGTACCCAAGGGTAACAGGAATAATGGAAAAGCCAGGATGAGCCCATGGTTCACCCAAAGATGCAAGGAGGCAAAAACCAAGTGTGCTAGGGAATGGAAGAAATATAGAAGGCAAAGGACCCAGGAGAATGAGGAGAGCAGTCGTAGAGCCAGAAACGAATATGCACAGATAAGAAGGGAGGCCCAACGTCAATATGAAAACGACATAGCAGCAAAAGCCAAATCTGACCCGAAGCTGTTATACAGCCGCATCAGGAAGAAAACAACAGTCAAGGACCAGGTAATCAGGCTAAGGAAGGAAGGAGGAGAGACAACAAGAAATGACCGTGAAGTATGTGAGGAACTCAACAAGAGATTCAAAGAAGTGTTCACAGAGGAGACAGAAGGGGCTCCAGAAAGACGGAGAGGTGGGGTACACCACCAAGTGCTGGACACAGTACACACAACCGAGGAAGAAGTGAAGAGGCTTCTGAGTGAGCTAGATACCTCAAAGGCAATGGGGCCAGATAACATCTCTCCATGGGTCCTGAGAGAGGGAGCAGAGGCGCTATGTGTACCCCTAACAACAATATTCAATACATCTATCGAAACAGGGAGATTGCCTGAGGCATGGAAGACAGCAAATGTGGTCCCAATCTTTAAAAAAGGAGACAGACATGAAGCACTAAACTACAGACCAGTGTCACTGGCATGTATAGCATGCAAAATCATGGAAAAGATTGTTAGGAGAAGAATGGTGGAACATCTAGAAAGGAATGATCTCATCACCAACAGCCAACATGGTTTCAGAGATGGGAAATCCTGTGTCACAAACCTACTGGAGTTCTATGACATGGTGACAGCAGTAAGACAAGAAAGAGAGGGGTGGGTGGATTGCATTTTCTTGGACTGCACGAAGGCGTTTGACACAGTACCACACAAGAGATTAGTGCAAAAACTGGAGGACCAAGCAGGGATAACAGGGAAGGCACTGCAATGGATCAGGGAATACTTGTCAGGAAGACAGCAGCGAGTAATGGTACGTGGCGAGGTGTCAGAGTGGGCACCTGTGACCAGCGGGGTCCCACAGGGGTCAGTCCTAGGACCAGTGCTGTTTCTGGTATTTGTGAACGACATGACGGAAGGAATAAACTCCGAGGTGTCCCTGTTTGCAGATGACGTGAAGTTGATGAGAAGAATTCATTCGATCGAAGACCAGGCAGAACTACAAAGGGATCTGGACAGGCTGCAGACCTGGTCCAACAACTGGCTCCTGGAGTTCAATCCCACCAAGTGCAAAGTCATGAGGATTGGGGAAGGGCAAAGAAGACCGCAGACGGAGTACAGTCTAGGGGGCCAGAGACTACAAACATCACTCAAGCAAAAAGATCTTGGGGTGAGTATAACACCAGGCACATCTCCTGAAGCGCACATCAACCAAATAACTGCTGCAGCATATGGGCGCCTGGCAAACCTCAGAACAGCATTCCAACATCTTAATAAGGAATCGTTCAGGACCCTGTACACCGTGTACGTTAGGCCCATATTGGAGTATGCGGCACCAGTTTGGAACCCACACCTAGCCAAGCACGTAAAGAAACTAGAGAAAGTGCAAAGGTTTGCAACAAGACTAGTCCCAGAGTTAAGAGGTATGTCCTACGAGGAGAGGTTAAGGGAAATCAACCTGACGACACTGGAGGACAGGAGAGATAGGGGGGACATGATAACGACTTACAAAATACTGAGAGGAATTGACAAGGTGGACAAAGACAGGATGTTCCAGAGACTGGACACAGTAACAAGGGGACACAGTTGGAAGCTGAAGACACAGATGAATCACAGGGATGTTAGGAAGTATTTCTTCAGCCACAGAGTAGTCAGTAAGTGGAATAGTTTGGGAAGCGATGTAGTGGAGGCAGGATCCATACATAGCTTTAAGCAGAGGTACGATAAAGTTCATGGTTCAGGGAGAGTGACCTAGTAGCGATCAGTGAAGAGGCGGGGCCAGGACGTTAGGAAGTATTTCTTCAGTCATAGAGTTGTCAGCAAGTGGAATAGCCTAGCAAGTGAAGTAGTGGAGGCAGGAACCATACATAGTTTTAAGAAGAGGTATGACAAAGCTCAGGAAGCAGAGAGAGAGAGGATCCAGTAGCGATCAGTGAAGAGGCAGGGCCAGGAGCTGAGTCTCGACCCCTGCAACCACAATTAGGTGAGTACAATTAGGGGAGTACACACACACACACACACACACACACACACACACACACTAACAACATGAACAACTGTTCCATTTACAAGCTTCCAATATACAACGGTCGCTTCCTGAATACTAATATTGGTAAAACTATCTCTGTTTTCTTTTAACCAGAGAGAGAGTAAGAGAGGGAGAAGACAGAGAGTAAGAGAGGTGGGAGACAAAGAGTAAGAGAGGGAGGAGACAGAGAGAAAGAGAGGGAGGAGACAGAGAGTAAGAGAGGGGGAGACAGAGAGAGAGGGAGAAGACAGAGAGTAAGAGAGGTGGGAGACAAAGAGTAAGAGAGGGAGGAGACAGAGAGAAAGAGAGGGAGGAGACAGAGAGTAAGAGAGGGGGGAGACAGAGAGTAAGAGAGGGAGGAGACAGAGAGTATTGGGGCAAGTGTTCCACAAGGAAGCGTGCTGGGTCCATTGTTATGGAATGTCTACTTCAACGACCTTCTTCATCTCATCCCAGAATCACATGCATGCATTATGCAGACGACTGTACACTGACATTCACTTATCCAAGAGAAGAAATGCCAGCTGCTCTAAGCTACATCAATCACCAGCTGAGAGCTATATCAGCTTGGGGAAATAGATGGCAAGTAACATTTGCACCTGAGAAAACGCAAATGATGATCGTCTCTAGGCACCATGATGGTAATGCTGGTGCAGTAGTAAGGATGAATGGGAGGATGTTGGCACCTGGAGAAGAAGTTGATATCCTTGGGGTGAAATCTGACTCCAAACTAACCATGAAGAACCATGTTGTAAATCTTGCAAACAAGGCAGCCAGGAAGCTTACAGCACTTCGCCGTATCTCCCATCTGCTTGACAGTAGGGGTTGCAAGATCATGTACGAGGCGCAAGTACGCTCACACCTTGAGTATGCTCCACTTTCTTGGTTTGCCTGCCCCCCCCCCTCTCATCTGCGACTGCTTGACAGAGTAGAGAACAGAGCAAGACGTCTCATCTCTCGCCTGGATCCATCCTGGATAGATCTGTCATTTCAGCAGAGCCTTCAACACAGG
This sequence comes from Cherax quadricarinatus, assembly GCF_038502225.1. NCBI lineage: Eukaryota > Metazoa > Arthropoda > Malacostraca > Decapoda > Parastacidae > Cherax > Cherax quadricarinatus. The sequence continues at coordinate 10,402,088 of NC_091329.1, read as the reverse complement.
AGGGATGTGGGTCGCCTTACTGTTATGTACAAGGTCAATATTGTACCACACTTGGATCCACTTCGAGGACAGCGTGAAACAAGCTTTTATGCCACAAGACGGGCAGAAAGCAGCAACTTCACTCTGGCTGTACCCTTCTCCAGAACATCACTCCATCTGAGATCATACATACCCAGGATGACTCGAGTATGGAACACATTCGTACAGCATAATGATGTCAACGAGATAAAGTCAGTTGATCAAATGAAAATGCTGGCCCACAGATGGCTCCAACTTCATCCTGTTCCCTACTTGTATGTCTCATAACAATAAAAATGCTTTCAAATGAGCTGATGTAGGTAACAGCTCTTAGCTTGCCAATAAAGTTAGGAATCCTTAACCTGTAAATAGCTTGTCAATAAAACTAGGGATCCTTAACCTTGTCAAACCCTGTGTAAAAAAAAAAAAAAAAAAAAGAGGGAGGAGACAGAGAGTAAGAGAGGGGGGAGACAGAGAGAAAGAGAGGGAGGAGACAGAGAGTAAGAGAGGGGGAGACAGAAAGAGAGGGATGAGACAGAGAGTAAGAGAGGGGGGAGACAGAGAGAAAGAGAGGGAGGAGACAGAGAGTAAGAGAGGGGGAGACAGAGAGAAAGAGAGGGAGGAGACAGAGAGTAAGAGAGGGGAGAGACAGAGAGAAAGAGAGGGGGAGACAGAGAAAGAGAGGGGGAGACAGACAGAAAGAGAGGGGGGAGACAGAGAGATAAGAATTAAAATGGAATTAAATTATACAAAAGGGAGGAACAAGGGGACATTAATAAAGAGAGAAAGGAAAGAAAACTAGGGAGAGTGAGAGAGAGCCAGGGAGAGTGAGAGAGAGCCAGGGAGCGTAAGAGAGAGACAGGGAGAGTAAGAGAGAGCCAGGGAGCGCAAGAGAGAGCCAGGGAGAGTGAGAGAGCAAGGGAGAGTAAGAGAGAGCCAGGGAGAGTAAGAGAGAGCCAAGGAGAGTAAGAGAGATCCAGGGAGAGTAAGAGAGCCAGGGAGAGTAAGAGAGAGCCAGGGAGAGTGAGAGAGAGCCAGGGAGAGTGAGAGCCAGGGAGCGTAAGAGAGAGCCAGGGAGAGTGATAGTCAGGGAGAGTAAGAAAGAGCCAGGGAGATTAAGAGAGAGCCAGGAAGAGTAAGAGAGAGCCAGGGAGAGTGAGAGAGAGCCAGGGAGCGTAAGAGAGAGCCAGGGAGAGTGAGAGAGCCAGGGAGAGTAAGAGAGAGCCAGGGAGAGTGAGAGAGAGCCAGGGAGTGAGAGAGATCCAGGGAGAGTGAGAGAGAGACAGGGAGAATAAGAGAGCCAGGGAGAGTGAGAGAGAGTCAAGGAGAGTGAGAGAGCCAGGGAGTGAGAGAGGGCCAGGGAGAGTGAGAGAGAGCCAGGGAGAGAGAGAGCCAGGGAGAATGAGAGAAAGCCAGGGAGAGTGAGAGAGTGCCAAGGAGAATGAGAGAGCCAGGGAGAGTAAGAGAGATCCAGGGAGAGTGAGAGAGAGCCAGGGAGAGTGAGAGAGAGCCAGGGAAAGTAAGAGAGAGCCGGGGAGAATAAGAGAGAGCCAGGGAGAGTGAGAGTCAGGGAGAGTAAGAGGGAGCCAGGGAGAATAAGAGAGAGCCAGGGAGAGTGAGAGAGAGTCAGGGAGAGTAAGAGAGCCAGGGAGTGAGAGAGAGCCAGGGAGAGTAAGAGAGATCCAGGGAGAGTGAGAGAGAGCCAGGGAGAGTGAGAGAGCCAGGGAGAGTAAGAGAGAGCCAGGGAGAATGAGAGAGCCAGGGAGAGTGAGAGCCAGGGAGAGTAAGAGATAGCCAGGGAGAGTAAGAGAGAGCCAGGGAGTGAGAACCAGGGAGAGTAAGAGAGCCAGGGAGAGTAAGAAAGAGCCAGGGAGTGAGAGAGAGCCAGGGAGAGTGAGAGAGCCAGGGAGTGAGAGAGTGCCAGGGAGAGTGAGAGAGTGCCAGGGAGAGTGAGAGAGCCAGGGAGAGTAAGAGAGCCAGGGAGAGTGAGAGAGAGTCAGGGAGAGTGAGAGAGAGCCAGGGAGAGTAAGAGAGAGCCAGGGAAAGTAAGACAGAGCCAGGGAGAGTGAGAGAGAGCCAGGGAGACTAAGAGAGAGCCAGGGACAGTGAGAGAGCCAGGGAGAGTAAGAGAGAGCCAGGGAGAGTGAGAGAGAGCCAGGGAGAGCGAGAGAGCCTGGGAGAGTAAGAGAGAGCCAGGGAGAGTGAGAGAGCCAGGGAGAGTGAGTGTCAAGGAGAGTGAGAGAGAGCCAGAGAGAGTGAGAGAGCCAGGGAGAGTAAAAGAGAGCCAGGGAGAGCAAGAGAGAGCCAGGGAGAGTGAGAGCCAGGGAGAGTGAGAGAGAGCCAGGGAGAGTAAGAGAGCCAGGGAGAGTGAGAGCCAGGGAGAGTAAGAGACTGCCAGGGAGAGTGAGAGCCAGGGAGAGTGAGAGAGCCAGGGAGAGTAAGAGAGAGCCAGGGAGAGTGAGAGAGCCAGGGAGAGTAAGAGAGCCAGGGAGAGTAAGAGAGAGCCAGGGAGAGTGAGAGAGCCAGGGAGAGTAAGAGAGCCAGGGAGAGTAAGAGAGAGCCAGGGAAAGTGAAAGCCAGGGAGAGTGAGAGAGAGCCAGGGAGTGAGAGAGAGCCAGGGAGTAAGAGAGAGCCAGGGAGAGTAAGAGAGAGTCAGGGAGAATGAAAGCCAGGGAGTGAGAGAGAGAGCCAGGGAGAGTGAGAGACAGGGAGAGTAAGAGAGAGCCAGGAAGAGTGAGAGAGAGCCAGGGAGAGTAAGAGAGAGCCAGGGAGAGTAAGAGAGAGCCAGGGAGAGTAAGAGAGAGCCAGGGAGAATGAGAGCTAGGGAGTGAGAGAGAGTCAGGGAGAGTGAGAGAGAGCCAAGGAGAGTGAAAGAGAGCCAAGGAGAGTGAGAGAGAGCCAGCTAGAATGAGAGAGAGCCAGGGAGAGTGAGAGTGCCAGGGAGAGTGAGAGAGAGCCAGGGAGAGTGAGAAAGATTCAGGGAGAGTGAGAGAGTGCCAGGGAGAGTGAGAGAGAGCCAGGGAGAGTGAGTGAGAGCCAGGGAGAGTGAGAGTCAGGGAGTGAGAGAGAGCCAGGGAGAGTGAGTCAGAGAGAGTGAGAGTGCCAGGGAGAGTGAGAGAGAGCCAGGGAGAGTGAGAGAGATCCTGGGAGTGAGAGAGAGCCAGGGAGAGTGAGAGAGAGCCAGGGAGAGAGAGCCAGGGAGAGAGAGAGAGCCAGGGAGTGAGAGAGAGCCAAAGAGAGTAAGACAGAGCCAGGGAGAGTGAGAGAGAGCCAGGGAGAGTGAGAGAGAGCCAGGGAGAGTGAGAGCCAGGGAGAGAGAGCAGGGAGAGTGAAAGAGCCAAGGAGAGTGAGAAAGCCAGGGAGAGTGAGAGCCAGGGAGAGTAAGAGCCAGGGAGAGTAAGAGCCAGGGAGAGTGAGAGAGCGCCAGAAAGAGTGAGTCAGGTACAGTGAGAGAGATTCAGGGAGAGTGAGAGAGTGCCAGGGAGAGTGAGAGAGCCAGGGAGTGAGAGAGAGCCAGGGAGAGTGAGAGAGAGTCAGGGAGATTGAGAGTGCCAGGGAGAGTGAGAGCCAGGGAGTGTGAGAGAGATCCTGGGAGTGAGACAGAGAGCCAGGGAGAGTGAGAGTTCCTGGAAGAGTGAGAGAGAGCCAGGGAGTGAGAGAGCCAGGGAGAGTGAGAGAGAGCCAGGGAGAGTGGGGGAGAGCCAGGGTGAGTAAGAGAGAGCCAGGGAGAGTAAGAGAGAGCCAGGGAGAGTGAAAGAGAGCCAGGGAGAGACAGCCAGGGAGAGTGAGAGCCAGGGAGTGAGAGAGCCAGGGAGAGTCAGAGAGAAGGGAGAGAGCCAGGGAGAGGGAGAGATCCTGGGAGAGTGAGAGAGCCAGGGAGCCAGGGAGAGTGAGAGAGCCAGGGAGAGTGAGAGCCAGGGAGTGAGACATAGCCAGGGAGAGTGAGAGAGATCCAGGGAGAGAAAGAGAGAGTAAGAGAGAGCCAGGTAGAGTGAGAGCTAGGAAGAGTGAGAGAGCCAGGGAGAGTGAGAGAGAACCAGGGAGAGTGAGAGAGCCAGGGAGAGTAAGAGAGAGCCAAGGAGAGTGAGAGCCAGGGAGTGAGAGAGAGCCAGGGAGAGTAAGAGAGAGCCAAGGAGAGTGAGAGCCAGGGAGTGAGAGAGAGCCAGGGAGAGTGAGAGCCAGAGAGTGAGAGAGAGCCAGGGAGTGAGAGAGCCAGGGAGTGAGAGAGAGCCAGAGAGAGTGAGAGAGCCAGGGAGATGGAGAGAGAGCCAGGGAGAGTGAGAGCCAGGGAGAGTGAGAGAGAGCCAGGGAGAGTGAGAGAGCCAGGGAGAGTGAGAGAGCCAGGGAGAGCGCGAGAGAGAGCCAGAGAGAGTGAGAGAGCCAGGGATAGTGAGAGAGAGCCAGGAAGAGTGAGAGAGCCAGGGAGAGTGAGAGAGCCAGGGAGAGTGAGAGCCAGGAAGTGAGAGAGCCAGGGAGAGTGAGAGAGCCAGGGAGAGTGAGAGAGAGCCAGGGAGAGTGAGAGTGAGCCAGGCAGTGAGAGAGAGCCAGGGAGAGTGAGAGCCAGGGAGAGAGAGAGAGCCAGGGAGTGAGAGAGTCAGGGAGAGTGAGAGAGATTCAGGGAGAGTGAGAGAGAGCCAGGGAGAGTAAGAGAGAGCCAGGGAGAGTGAGAGAGCTACAGTCCATCACAACTACATCCTCCTCCCAGTGACATATGTAACCTACAATACAGTAGGGAATTAAGGTGGTAGTAGTTGTAGTAACAGCTGTAGTGGTGGTAGTTGTAGTTGCTGTAGTAACAGTTGTAGTGGTGGTAGTTGTAGTTGCTGTAGTAACAGTTGTAGTGGTGGTGGTAGTTGTAGTTGTAGTAACAGCTGTAGTGGTGGTAGTTGTAGTTGTTGTAGTAACAGTTGTAGTGGTGGTAGTTGTAGTTGCTGTAGTAACAGTTGTAGTGGTGGTGGTAGTTGTAGTTGTTGTAGTAACAGTTGTAGTGGTGGTAGTTGTAGTTGTTGTAGTAACAGTTGTAGTGGTGGTAGTTGTAGTTGCTGTAGTAACAGTTGTAGTGGTGGTAGTTGTAGTTGTTGTAGTAACAGCTGTAGTGGTGGTGGTAGTTGCAGTTGTTGTAGTAACAGTTGTAGTGGTGGTAGTTGTAGTTGCTGTAGTAACAGTTGTAGTGGTGGTAGTTGTAGTTGTTGTAGTAACAGCTGTAGTGGTGGTGGTAGTTGCAGTTGTTGTAGTAACAGTTGTAGTGGTGGTAGTTGTAGTTGCTGTAGTAACAGTTGTAGTGGTGGTAGTTGTAGTTGTTGTAGTAACAGCTGTAGTGGTGATAGTTGTAGTTGCTGTAGTAACAGTTGTAGTGGTGGTAGTTGTAGTTGTAGTAACAGCTGTAGTGGTGGTGGTAGTTGTAGTTGTTGTAGTAACAGTTGTAGTGGTGGTAGTTGTAGTTGTTGTAGTAACAGTTGTAGTGGTGGTAGTTGTAGTTGCTGTAGTAACAGTTGTAGTGGTGGTAGTTGTAGTTGTTGTAGTAACAGCTGTAGTGGTGGTGGTAGTTGTAGTTGTAGTAACAGCTGTAGTGGTGGTAGTTGTAGTTGTTGTAGTAACAGTTGTAGTGGTGGTAGTTGTAGTTGTTGTAGTAACAGTAGTGGTGGTAGTTGTAGTTGCTGTAGTAACAGTTGTAGTGGTGGTAGTTGTAGTTGTTGTAGTAACAGCTGTAGTGGTGGTAGTTGTAGTTGTTGTACTAACTGTTGTAGTGGTGGTAGTTGTAGTAACAGTTGTAGTGGTGGTAGTTGTAGTTGCTGTAGTAACAGTTGTAGTGGTGGTAGTTGTAGTTGTTGTAGTAACAGCTGTAGTGGTGGTAGTTGTAGTTGTTATAGTAACAGTTGTAGAAGTGGCAGTTGTAGTTGTTGTAGTAACAGTTGTAGTGGTGGTAGTTGTAGTAACAGTTGTAGTGGTGGTAGTTGTAGTTGTTGTAGTAACAGTTGTAGTGGTGGTAGTTGTAGTTGTTGTAGTAACAGTTGTAGTGGTGGTAGTAGTTGTAGTTGTTGTAGTGGTGGTGGTAATTGTAGTTGTTGCAGTAACAGTTGTAGTGGTGGTGGTAGTTGTTGTAATAACAGTTGTAGTGGTGGTAGTTGTTGTAATAACAGTTGTAGTGATGGTAGTTGTAGTTGCTGTAGTAACAGTTGTAGTGGTGGTAGTTGTAGTTGTTGTAGTAACAGTTGTAGTGGTGGTAGTTGTAGTTGCTGTAGTAACAGTTGCAGTGGTGGTAGTTGTAGTTGTTGTAGTAACAGCTGTAGTGGTGGTAGTTGTAGTTGTTGTAGTAACAGTTGTAGTGGTGGTGATAGTTGTAGTTGCTGTAGTAACAGTTGTAGTGGTGGTGGTAGTTGTAGTTGTTGTAGTAACAGTTGTAGTGGTGGTAGTTGTAGTTGTAGTAACAGTTGTAGTGGTAGTAGTTGCAGTTGTTGTAGCAACAGTTGTAGTGGTGGTAGTTGTATTTGCTGTAGTAACAGTTGTAGTGGTGGTAATTGTGGTTGTTGTAGTAACAGTTGTAGTGGTGGTAATTGTGGTTGTTGTAGTAACAGTTGTAGTGGTGCTAGTTGTAGTTGTTGTAGTAACAGTTGTAGTGGTGGTGATAGTTGTAGTTGCTGTAGTAACAGTTGTAGTGGTGGTGGTAGTTGTAGTTGTTGTAGTAACAGCTGTAGTGGTGGTAGTTGTAGTTGCTGTAGTAACAGTTGTAGTGGTGGTAATTGTGGTTGTTGTAGTAACAGTTGTAGTGGTGGTAATTGTGGTTGTTGTAGTAACAGTTGTAGTGGTGGTAGTTGTAGTTGTTGTAGTAACAGTTGTAGTGGTGGTAATTGTGGTTGTTGTAGTAACAGTTGCAGTGGTGGTTATAGTTGTTGTAGTAACAGTTGTAGTGGTGGTAATTGTGGTTGTTGTAGTGGTGGTAATTGTGGTTGTTGTAGTAACAGTTGTAGTGGTGGTAGTTGTAGTTGTTGTAGTAACAGTTGTAGTGGTGGTAGTTGTAGTTGTTGTAGTAACAGTTGCAGTGGTGGTAATTGTGGTTGTTGTAGTAACAGTTGTAGTGGTAGTAGTTGTAGCTGTTGTAGTAACAGTTGTAGTGGTGGTAATTGTGGTTGTTGTAGTAACAGTTGTAGTGGTCGTAATTGTGGTTGTTGTAGTAACAGTTGTAGTGGTGGTAGTTGTAGTTGTTGTAGTAACAGTTGTAGTGGTGGTAGTTGTAGTTGTTGTAGTAACAGTTGTAGTGGTGGTAATTGTGGTTGTCGTAGTAACAGTTGTAGTGGTGGTAGTTGTAGTTGTTGTAGTAAGTTGTAGTGGTGGTAATTGTGGTTGTTGTAGTAACAGTTGTAGTGGTGGTAGTTGTAGTTGTTGTAATAACAGCTGTAGTGGTGGTAGTTGTAGTTGTTGTAGTAACAGTTGTAGTGGTGGTAGTTGTAGTTGTTGTAGTAACAGTTGTAGTGGTGGTAGTTGTAGTTGTTGTAGAAACAGTTGTAGTGGTGGTGGTAGTTGTTGTAATAACAGTTGCAGTGGTGGTAGTTGTAGTTGTTGTAGTAACAGCTGTAGTGGTGGTAGTTGTAGTTGTTGTAGTAACAGCTGTAGTGGTGGTAGTTGTAGTTGCTGTAGTAACAGTTGTAGTGGTGGTAGTTGTAGTTGTTGTAGCAACAGTTGTAGTGGTGGTAGTTGTAGTTGCTGTAGTAACAGTTGTAGTGGTGGTAGTTGTAGTTGCTGTAGTAACAGTTGTAGTGGTGGTGGTGGTGATAGTTGTAGTTGTTGTAGTAACAGTTGTAGTGGTGGTGGTAGTTGTAGTAACAGTTGTAGTGATGGTGGTGGTGGTAGTTGTTGTAGTAACAGTTGTAGTGGTGGTGGTGGTGGTGGTTGTAGTTGTTGTAGTAACAGTTGTAGTGGTGGTGCTGGTGGTAGTTGTAGTTGTTGTAGTAACAGTTGTAGTGGTGGTGGTGGTGGTAGTTGTAGTTGTTGTAGTAACAGTTGTAGTGGTGGTGGTGGTGGTGGTGGTGTAGTTGTAGTTGTTGTAGTAACAGTTGTAGTGGTGGTGGTAGTTGTACTTGTTGTAGTAACAGTTGTAGTGGTGGTAGTTGTAGTTGTTGTAGTAACAGTTGTAGTGGTGGTGGTAGTTGTAGTTATTGTAGTGGTGGTGGTAGTTGAAGTTGTTGTAGTAACAGTTGTAGTGGTGGTGGTAGTTGTAGTTGTAGTAACAGTTGTAGTGGTGGTGGTGGTGGTGTTGGTAGTTGTTGTAGTAACAGTTGTAGTGGTGGTGATAGTTGTAGTTGCTGTAGTAACAGTTGTAGTGGTGGTGGTAGTTGTAGTTGTTGTAGTAAGTTGTAGTGGTGGTGGTAGTTGTAGTTGTTGTAGTAACAGTTGTAGTGGTGGTGGTAGTTGTAGTTGTTGTAGTAACAGTTGTAGTGGTGGTGGTAGTTGTAGTTGTTGTAGTAACAGTTGAGGTGGTTGTAGTTGTAGTAACAGTTGTAGTGGTGGTAGTTGAGGCTGGAATATACGACCAACCCCCCCCACCCCAGGAACCCCCCGCCTGAGTGTGACACCAAGGTCACCGCCCACACCCCCGGATAACGGGCGTGTGGGCGCACCAGTCACACGCCGCCCACAGATAACAAACATAAATGCGTGTAGCGGTACCAAGAGCTGTAGGTGGAAGATCTGCCACGACCACTGACTCTTATTAACGTTCAACTTACAAGGTAAAAGCTACTATCCCACCTCACTTCATTATAAATTCCAGAATTATCTAAGGTACCCCACCACCACCACCCCAGGATGCCACCCACGACAATTTACTCACACCCGGGTACTTGGACTTCCAGTTAATTGAACAAGAGCCATCTGGTGTAACACTGGGTACACCCACAACACTGAGACACCTCCAACAAGAGGCACTACACTCGACAGCATCAGGCACTACACTCGACAGCATCAGGCACTACACTCGACAGCATCAGGCACTACACTCGACACTGGGTGTCAGTGAAAGTGTTTAGTGTTGTTACCGTGGGTGTGAGGGCTGGCACCACGGGCGCTCCCACGCTACTCCCGCCTCCTGGTGTTCTTCATATCTCTGCTACCCATCATCTCAAAACCTGCCCCCGACACCAGCAATGACGACCACAACGACCAGTCTCTAAGCAACACAATCAAGACCACAGAACTACGACCAGTCTCTAAGCAACACAATCACGACCACAGAACTACGACCATTCTCTAAGCAAAACAATCACGACCACAGAACTACGACCATTCTCTAAGCAACACAATCACGACCACAGAACTACGAGCATTCTCTAAGCAACACAATCAAGACCACAGAACTACGACCATTCTCTAGCAACACAATCACGACCACAGAACTACGACCATTCTCTAAGCAACACAATCACGACCACAGAACTACGACCATTCTCTAAGCAACACAATCACGACCACAGAACTACGATCATACTCTAAGCAACACAATCACAACCACAGAACTACGACCATTCTCTAAGCAACACTATCACGACCACAGAACTACGACGTCTCTAAGCAACACAATCACGACCACAGAACTACGATCATTCTCTAAGCAACACAATCACGACCACAGAACTACGATCATTCTCTAAGCAACACAATCACGACCACAGAACTACGACCAGTCTCTAAGCAACACAATCACGACCACAGAACTACGACCATTCTCTAAGCAACACAATCACGACCACAGAACTACGACCATTCTCTAAGCAACACAATCACGACCACAGAACTACGACCATTCTCTAAGCAACACAATCACGACCACAGAACTACGACCATTCTCTAAGCAACACAATCACGACCACAGAACTACGACCAGTCTCTAAGCAACACAATCACGACCACAGAACTACGACCATTCTCTAAGCAACACAATCACGACCACAGAACTACGACCAGTCTCTAAGCAACACAATCACGACCACAGAACTACGACCATTCTCTAAGCAACACAATCACGACCACAGAACTACGACCAGTCTCTAAGCAACACAATCACGACCACAGAACTACGACCAGTCTCTAAGCAACACAATCACGACCACAGAACTACGATCATTCTCTAAGCAACACAATCACGACCACAGAACTACGACCATTCTCTAAGCAACACAATCACGACCACAGAACTACGACCAGTCTCTAAGCAACACAATCACGACCACAGAACTACGATCATTCTCTATGCAACACAATCACGACCACAGAACTACGACCATTCTCTAAGCAACACAATGACGACCACAGAACTACGACCAGTCTCTAAGCAACACAACAGTATTCCAGTCAACCATGAAGGTGGTGGTCAGTATACAACAGTATTCCAGCCAACCATGAAGGTGGTGGTCAGTATACAACAGTATTCCAGTCAACCATGAAGGTAGTGGTCAGTATACAACAGTATTCCAGTCAACCATGAAGGTGGTGGTCAGTATACAACAGTATTCCAGTCAACCATGAAGGTGGTGGTCAGTATACAACAGTATTCCAGTCTGGAGAGAACAAGTGATTTAAACAGTATCATCACTGGCTCAGCATCTCTCGTCTTGAAAGTTCTAGTTATCCAGTCTATCACTGTTCTCATGGTAACAGGTGGTCAGTTTAATGCTAGGTGGTCAGGTGAATGTTAGGTGGTCAGGTGAATGTTAGGTGGTCAGGTGAATGTTAGGTGGTCAGGTGAATGTTAGGTGGTCAGGTGAATGTTAGGTGGTCAGGTGAGTGTTAGGTGGTCAGGTGAGTGTTAGGTGGTCAGGTGAATGTTAGGTGGTCAGGTGAGTGTTAGGTGGTCAGGTGAATGTTAGGTGGTCAGGTGAGTGTTAGGTGGTCAGGTGAATGTTAGGTGGTCAGGTGTTAGGTGGTCATGAATGTAGGTGGTCAGGTGAAGGTGGTCAGGTGAATGTTAGTGGTCAGGTGAGTGTTAGGTGGTCAGGTGAATGTTAGGTGTCAGGTGAGTGTTAGGTGATCAGGTGAGTTAGTTCAGGTGAGTGTTAGGTGGTCAGGTGAATGTTAGGTGGTCAGGTGAGTGTTAGGTGGTCAGGTGAGTGTTAGGTGGTCAGGTGAATGTTAGGTGGTCAGGTGAGTGTTAGGTGGTCAGGTGAATGTTAGGTGGTCAGGTGAATGTTAGGTGGTCAGGTGAATGTTAGGTGGTCAGGTGAGTGTTAGGTGGTCAGGTGAATGTTAGGTGGTCAGGTGAGTGTTAGGTGGTCAGGTGAATGTTAGGTGGTCAGGTGAGTGTTAGGTGGTCAGGTGAATGTTAGGTGGTCAGGTGAGTGTTAGGTGGTCAGGTGAATGTTAGGTGGTCAGGTGAGTGTTAGGTGGTCAGGTGAATGTTAGGTGGTCAGATGAATGTTAGGTGGTCAGGTGAATGTTAGGTGGTCAGGTGAGTGTTAGGTGGTCAGGTGAATGTTAGGTGGTCAGGTGAGTGTTAGGTGGTCAGGTGAATGTTAGGTGAATGTTAGGTGGTCAGGTGAATGTTAGGTGGTCAGGTGTGTTAGGTGGTCAGGTGAATGTTAGGTGGTCAGGTGAATGTTAGGTGGTCAGGTGAGTGTTAGGTGGTCAGGTGAATGTTAGGTGGTCAGGTGAGTGTTGGGTGGTCAGGTGAGTGTTGGGTGGTCAGATGAATGTTAGGTGGTCAGGTGAATGTTAGGTGGTCAGGTGAATGTTAGGTGGTCAGGTGAGTGTTGGGTGGTCAGATGAATGTTAGGTGGTCAGGTGAGTGTTAGGTGGTCAGGTGAATGTTAGGTGGTCAGGTGAATGTTAGG
>NC_091329.1:10375251-10385251 GCF_038502225.1 Cherax quadricarinatus | reverse complement strand
ATCTATCAGCACTTTCTTGAAGCACCAGGCACTACTCTCCATCTATCAGCACTTTCTTGAAGCACCAGGCACTCCTCTCCAGCTATCAGCACTTTCTTGAAGCACCAGGCACTACTCTCCATCTATCAGCACTTTCTTGAAGCACCAGGCACTACTCTCCATCTATCAGCACTTTCTTGAAGCACCAGGCACTACTCTCCATCTATCAGCACTTTCTTGAAGCACCAGGCACTACTCTCCATCTATCAGCACTTTCTTGAAGCACCAGGCACTACTCTCCATCTATCAGCACTTTCTTGAAGCACCAGGCACTACTCTCCATCTATCAGCACTTTCTTGAAGCACCAGGCACTACTCTCCATCTATCAGCACTTTCTTGAAGCACCAGGCACTACTCTCCATCTATCAGCACTTTCTTGAAGCACCAGGCACTACTCTCCATCTATCAGCACTTTCTTGAAGCACCAGGCACTACTCTCCATCTATCAGCACTTTCTTGAAGCACCAGGCACTACTCTCCATCTATCAGCACTTTCTTGAAGCACCAGGCACTACTCTCCATCTATCAGCACTTTCTTGAAGCACCAGGCACTACTCTCCATCTATCAGCACTTTCTTGAAGCACCAGGCACTACTCTCCATCTATCAGCACTTTCTTGAAGCACCAGGCACTACTCTCCATCTATCAGCACTTTCTTGAAGCACCAGGCACTACTCTCCATCTATCAGCACTTTCTTGAAGCACCAGGCACTACTCTCCATCTATCAGCACTTTCTTGAAGCACCAGGCACTACTCTCCATCTATCAGCACTTTCTTGAAGCACCAGGCACTACTCTCCATCTATCAGCACTTTCTTGAAGCACCAGGCACTACTCTCCATCTATCAGCACTTTCTTGAAGCACCAGGCACTACTCTCCATCTATCAGCACTTTCTTGAAGCACCAGGCACTACTCTCCATCTATCAGCACTTTCTTGAAGCACCAGGCACTACTCTCCATCTATCAGCACTTTCTTGAAGCACCAGGCACCACTCTCCATCTATCAGCACTTTCTTGAAGCACCAGGCACCACTCTCCATCTATCAGCACTTTCTTGAAGCACCAGGCACCACTCTCCATCTATCAGCACTTTCTTGAAGCACCAGGCACTACTCTCCATCTATCAGCACTTTCTTGAAGCACCAGGCACTCTCCATCTATCAGCACTTTCTTGAAGCACCAGGCACCACTCTCCATCTATCAGCACTTTCTTGAAGCACCAGGCACCACTCTCCATCTATCAGCACTTTCTTGAAGCACCAGGCACCACTCTCCATCTATCAGCACTTTCTTGAAGCACCAGGCACTACTCTCCATCTATCAGCACTTTCTTGAAGCACCAGGCACTCTCCACTCTCCATCTATCAGCACTTTCTTGAAGCACCAGGCACTACTCTCCATCTATCAGCACTTTCTTGAAGCACCAGGCACTACTATCAGCACTTTCTTGAAGCACCAGGCACCACTCTCCATCTATCAGCACTTTCTTGAAGCACCAGGCACCACTCTCCATCTATCAGCACTTTCTTGAAGCACCAGGCACCACTCTCCATCTATCAGCACTTTCTTGAAGCACCAGGCACCACTCTCCATCTATCAGCACTTTCTTGAAGCACCAGGCACCACTCTCCATCTATCAGCACTTTCTTGAAGCACCAGGCACTACTCTCCATCTATCAGCACTTTCTTGAAGCACCAGGCACCACTCTCCATCTATCAGCACTTTCTTGAAGCACCAGGCACCACTCTCCATCTATCAGCACTTTCTTGAAGCACCAGGCACCACTCTCCATCTATCAGCACTTTCTTGAAGCACCAGGCACCACTCTCCATCTATCAGCACTTTCTTGAAGCACCAGGCACCACTCTCCATCTATCAGCACTTTCTTGAAGCACCAGGCACCACTCTCCATCTATCAGCACTTTCTTGAAGCACCAGGCACTACTCTCCATCTATCAGCACTTTCTTGAAGCACCAGGCACCACTCTCCATCTATCAGCACTTTCTTGAAGCACCAGGCACCACTCTCCATCTATCAGCACTTTCTTGAAGCACCAGGCACCACTCTCCATCTATCAGCACTTTCTTGAAGCACCAGGCACCACTCTCCATCTATCAGCACTTTCTTGAAGCACCAGGCACCACTCTCCATCTATCAGCACTTTCTTGAAGCACCAGGCACTACTCTCCATCTATCAGCACTTTCTTGAAGCACCAGGCACTACTCTCCATCTATCAGCACTTTCTTGAAGCACCAGGCACTACTCTCCATCTATCAGCACTTTCTTGAAGCACCAGGCACTACTCTCCATCTATCAGCACTTTCTTGAAGCACCAGGCACTACTCTCCATCTATCAGCACTTTCTTGAAGCACCAGGCACTACTCTCCATCTATCAGCACTTTCTTGAAGCACCAGGCACTACTCTCCATCTATCAGCACTTTCTTGAAGCACCAGGCACTACTCTCCATCTATCAGCACTTTCTTGAAGCACCAGGCACTACTCTCCATCTATCAGCACTTTCTTGAAGCACCAGGCACTACTCTCCATCTATCAGCACTTTCTTGAAGCACCAGGCACTACTCTCCATCTATCAGCACTTTCTTGAAGCACCAGGCACTACTCTCCATCTATCAGCACTTTCTTGAAGCACCAGGCACTACTCTCCATCTATCAGCACTTTCTTGAAGCACCAGGCACTACTCTCCATCTATCAGCACTTTCTTGAAGCACCAGGCACTACTCTCCATCTATCAGCACTTTCTTGAAGCACCAGGCACTACTCTCCATCTATCAGCACTTTCTTGAAGCACCAGGCACTACTCTCCATCTATCAGCACTTTCTTGAAGCACCAGGCACCACTCTCCATCTATCAGCACTTTCTTGAAGCACCAGGCACTACTCTCCATCTATCAGCACTTTCTTGAAGCACCAGGCACCACTCTCCATCTATCAGCACTTTCTTGAAGCACCAGGCACCACTCTCCATCTATCAGCACTTTCTTGAAGCACCAGGCACTACTCTCCATCTATCAGCACTTTCTTGAAGCACCAGGCACTACTCTCCATCTATCAGCACTTTCTTGAAGCACCAGGCACCACTCTCCATCTATCAGCACTTTCTTGAAGCACCAGGCACTACTCTCCATCTATCAGCACTTTCTTGAAGCACCAGGCACTACTCTCCATCTATCAGCACTTTCTTGAAGCACCAGGCACTACTCTCCATCTATCAGCACTTTCTTGAAGCACCAGGCACTACTCTCCATCTATCAGCACTTTCTTGAAGCACCAGGCACTACTCTCCATCTATCAGCACTTTCTTGAAGCACCAGGCACCACTCTCCATCTATCAGCACTTTCTTGAAGCACCAGGCACTACTCTCCATCTATCAGCACTTTCTTGAAGCACCAGGCACTACTCTCCATCTATCAGCACTTTCTTGAAGCACCAGGCACCACTCTCCATCTATCAGCACTTTCTTGAAGCACCAGGCACTACTCTCCATCTATCAGCACTTTCTTGAAGCACCAGGCACTACTCTCCATCTATCAGCACTTTCTTGAAGCACCAGGCACCACTCTCCATCTATCAGCACTTTCTTGAAGCACCAGGCACCACTCTCCATCTATCAGCACTTTCTTGAAGCACCAGGCACTACTCTCCATCTATCAGCACTTTCTTGAAGCACCAGGCACCACTCTCCATCTATCAGCACTTTCTTGAAGCACCAGGCACTACTCTCCATCTATCAGCACTTTCTTGAAGCACCAGGCACTACTCTCCATCTATCAGCACTTTCTTGAAGCACCAGGCACTACTCTCCATCTATCAGCACTTTCTTGAAGCACCAGGCACTACTCTCCATCTATCAGCACTTTCTTGAAGCACCAGGCACTACTCTCCATCTATCAGCACTTTCTTGAAGCACCAGGCACTACTCTCCATCTATCAGCACTTTCTTGAAGCACCAGGCACTACTCTCCATCTATCAGCACTTTCTTGAAGCACCAGGCACTACTCTCCATCTATCAGCACTTTCTTGAAGCACCAGGCACTACTCTCCATCTATCAGCACTTTCTTGAAGCACCAGGCACTACTCTCCATCTATCAGCACTTTCTTGAAGCACCAGGCACTACTCTCCATCTATCAGCACTTTCTTGAAGCACCAGGCACTACTCTCCATCTATCAGCACTTTCTTGATACTCTCCATCTATCAGCACTTTCTTGAAGCACCAGGCACTACTCTCCATCTATCAGCACTTTCTTGAAGCACCAGGCACTACTCTCCATCTATCAGCACTTTCTTGAAGCACCAGGCACTACTCTCCATCTATCAGCACTTTCTTGAAGCACCAGGCACTACTCTCCATCTATCAGCACTTTCTTGAAGCACCAGGCACTACTCTCCATCTATCAGCACTTTCTTGAAGCACCAGGCACTACTCTCCATCTATCAGCACTTTCTTGAAGCACCAGGCACTACTCTCCATCTATCAGCACTTTCTTGAAGCACCAGGCACTACTCTCCATCTATCAGCACTTTCTTGAAGCACCAGGCACTACTCTCCATCTATCAGCACTTTCTTGAAGCACCAGGCACTACTCTCCATCTATCAGCACTTTCTTGAAGCACCAGGCACTACTCTCCATCTATCAGCACTTTCTTGAAGCACCAGGCACTACTCTCCATCTATCAGCACTTTCTTGAAGCACCAGGCACTACTCTCCATCTATCAGCACTTTCTTGAAGCACCAGGCACTACTCTCCATCTATCAGCACTTTCTTGAAGCACCAGGCACTACTCTCCATCTATCAGCACTTTCTTGAAGCACCAGGCACTACTCTCCATCTATCAGCACTTTCTTGAAGCACCAGGCACTACTCTCCATCTATCAGCACTTTCTTGAAGCACCAGGCACTACTCTCCATCTATCAGCACTTTCTTGAAGCACCAGGCACCACTCTCCATCTATCAGCACTTTCTTGAAGCACCAGGCACTACTCTCCATCTATCAGCACTTTCTTGAAGCACCAGGCACTACTCTCCATCTATCAGCACTTTCTTGAAGCACCAGGCACTACTCTCCATCTATCAGCACTTTCTTGAAGCACCAGGCACTACTCTCCATCTATCAGCACTTTCTTGAAGCACCAGGCACTACTCTCCATCTATCAGCACTTTCTTGAAGCACCAGGCACTACTCTCCATCTATCAGCACTTTCTTGAAGCACCAGGCACTACTCTCCATCTATCAGCACTTTCTTGAAGCACCAGGCACTACTCTCCATCTATCAGCACTTTCTTGAAGCACCAGGCACTACTCTCCATCTATCAGCACTTTCTTGAAGCACCAGGCACTACTCTCCATCTATCAGCACTTTCTTGAAGCACCAGGCACTACTCTCCATCTATCAGCACTTTCTTGAAGCACCAGGCACTACTCTCCATCTATCAGCACTTTCTTGAAGCACCAGGCACTACTCTCCATCTATCAGCACTTTCTTGAGGCACCAGGCACTACTCTCCATCTATCAGCACTTTCTTGAGGCACTAGGCACCACTCTCCATCTATCAGCACTTTCTTGAGGCACTATGCACCACCCTCCATCTATCAGCACTTTCTTGAAGCACCAGGCACTACTCTCCATCTATCAGCACTTTCTTGAAGCACCAGGCACTACTCTCCATCTATCAGCACTTTCTTGAAGCACCAGGCACTACTCTCCATCTATCAGCACTTTCTTGAAGCACCAGGCACTACTCTCCATCTATCAGCACTTTCTTGAAGCACCAGGCATTACTCTCCATCTATCAGCACTTTCTTGAAGCACCAGGCACTACTCTCCATCTATCAGCACTTTCTTGAAGCACCAGGCACTACTCTCCATCTATCAGCACTTTCTTAAGGAAATTCATTAGGAACACTTGTGTATTCTATAACCGGTTTAATACAAGTAAAGATCCCTCGTATAGTGAACAGTGTTTCGAGAAGTGTTTCGTACAACAATGTTACGTTACACGTAACTAATGATGGCCATTAACCTGTCTTGGTAACAATATCATTATTATTATTATTAATAGTAGTAGTAGAAGTAGTAGTAGTAATAGTAACAGCAGTAGCAGCAGTAGTAGTAACAGCGTGAACGGTGGTGGTGGTGGTGGTGGTGGTGGCAGTGGCGGCCCGGTGGTGGTGGTAAGGTGGTCATTCGAGCGGCCCGGTGGTAGGTGGATGGTGGTGGTGGTAGGTGGTGGTGATGGTGGTGACAGGCGGTAGGCGGTTCGGATATAGCGGTGAGGTGGTGGTGGTGTGGCCAGTGAACGAGTGGCGGCGGTGGTAGTGTGGCCGGCGGTGGTGGTGGTGGTGGTGGCGGTGGCAGGCGGTGGTGGTAATGGTGGTGGCAGCGGTGGTAGGTGGTAGTAGTGTAGTGGTAAGGCGGCAGGTGGTAGATGGCGGCGGTGGTGGTGGTAACAGCGGTGGCAGGCGGTAGGTGGTGGTGGTGAACAGGCGGCAAGGTGGTGGTGGTGGTGGTGGTGGCGGCGGTAGGCGGTTGTGGTAGGTGGCGGTGGTGGTGGCGGTGGTAGCGGTGGTGGTGGTGGTGGTGGTGGTGGTGGTGGTGGTGGACGGTGGTGGTGGATGGTAGCGGTAAGGTGGTGGCGGTGGTAAGCGGCGGCGGCGGCGGCGGTGGTGGTGGTGGTGGTGGCGGTGATGGTGTGGTGAATGGTGGTGGTGGTGGTGGTAACGGTGGAAGCGGCAGCAGGCGGCGGCAGCGGCGGCAGCGGTGGTGGCGGTAGATGGTCAGGCGTGGTAAGCAGCGGCGGCAAGCGGTGGTAGGTGGTGGTGGTGGTAAGAGTGGTGCAGTGGTAACGGTGGTGGTGGTAAGGTGGTGGCTGGTGGTAAGCGGCGGTGGTAGTGGTGGTGGTGGTGGTGGTGGTGGTACGGCGGTGGTGGTGGTGGTAGTGGTGGTGGCGGTGGCGGTTGTGGTGGTATAAGGTGGTGGATGGCGGTGGTGGTGGATGGTGGTGGAACGCGGTGGCAGGCCGGTGGTGGTGGTGGTAACAGGCGGCAAGGCGGCGGTGGTGGTGGTGGTGGTGGTGGTGGTGGTGCAGGCGGCCGGTTGTGGTAGTAATGGTGGTGGTGGTGGCGGTGGGTGCCAGTAGGTGGTGGTGGTGGTAGGTGGTAGGTGGTAGGCGGCGGCGGCAGGCGGCGGTGAGTGGTGGTGGTGGCGGTAAGGTGGTGGTGAGTGGTAGTGGTAGGTGGCAGTGGAAGTGGCAGCAGCCAGCGGCGGCAGCGGCGGCGGAGGTGGTGGTGGTAGGTGGTGGTGGCAGGCTGAAGTAACAGCGCGTGCAGCGGCGGCGGATGGTGGTAGTGGTAACGGCGGCGGCGGCAGGTGGTAGGTAGGTGGTAGTAAGGTAACAGCAACGGCAGCAGGCGGCGGCGGTGGTGGTGGTGGTGGTAGGTAGGTGGTGGCAGGTGGTGGCAGGCGGCAGGCGGCGGCAGGCGGTAGGTGGTGGTGGTAACGCGGCATGGCAGCAGGCGGCGGCGGCGGTAGGTAGGTGGTAGGTGGAGTAGGTGGTAGTAGTGAGTGGTAGTAGGTGGCAGCAGCAGGCGGCAGGCGGTAGTGGTAGTAGTGTAGTGGTATTGGTAACAGGCGGCAGGCGGCGGTAGGTAGTAGTGGAGTGGTAGGTAGGTGGTAGTAGTAGTAGTAGTAGTAGTAATATTAGTAGTACTAATGAATCTGAGTCAAGGACACAAGAGTCAATATTAATAGCGTTCTTAAGATGTTATTTAAGGAGCCAATGACTGGGTCAAGACATGATCAGGACCTGTCTCATCTAAGCCATGCTATAATAATCCATCCAGCCATTCTAGTTCCCATCCACTCGTCAATCCGTCCATTCATCCTTGGACTACGTGGTCCTCATCACTCTCATTAATTTCCATAAGCAAATGATTATTTGTCCCCAGCTGCGAAGACAAACAAGAGAGTCAAGTCACCAACCTCGAGGCTGTACCAGAGGAAATATTGAAGATATATTCTTTTTATTCCGAAGAGTTATGGAGAACGTTGGCAGGGAAAATCACTCCCTCTTCTGTTATTGGTTTTCAAAAGGGAAGTGGCCAGGCTGGCGTGGTAGTGGTTGGTTGCTGTGGTGGTGTTAGTGGGAAGGAAAGAGGGAGGGGGGTTGTTGAAAAGTCGTACTGTGTAGTGGTTGATGCTTAGATAGAATTAAAATTTGATTTGGAGGTTAATGGGGCTTAAAACCTATCGGTTGCAGCAAGGTCAGTAAGTTTTCACGTCACTTGTTCACACGTCAGTCACGAACACTTTAAACCCCCTAATATAGGGGTTAAAGTGAACAATATATTCACTTTAATGTTCATTTTAATGTTCAATATATTAGTGTATATACACTGAGAGACGTACACCCCTCAGTGATATTTATGGGGTCCCTCACCACGGAACTGTCCAGGGATCACCAAGAGAGAGGCTAAGACCCCCGTGGAACCCCTCCACTAGGGCATCAACCTTGCCCAGTCAAATCCTCCACCAATTCCAGCTGATTTTGACAGCTGACGATATGAACCAATGGTGACGTTCCACCATCGCCTTGCTGGGGAGGGAGGAAGGAAGACACACGAAGAGTGGAGGGAAGAGGATGATAACAGAGGGAAAAGACCCGCTTCTATAAATCCTTAGAACCTAATTCGACAAATTTAGGACAACCTTCTCAGCAGTTTTTTTCTCTAGTTGAAATACTTTCCACAGACTGTCTTATGTGAGGTCAACAACAATGAGAAGAATTACCATATGACCCGTATGGCTGCCTACTACTGTTCTATATCCTGAAGTTCAACTGAACTCAAGCCTCAGTAACTGCACTGCGCGAGTTCAACCTCTCCACCGGCGTAAAAACTTCGACTAAGCAAACACAGCAGCAGTTCGAAGCCGGGGCTCCCTCGCTCGAATTGGGTTTATCGTCTCCTTCAATCTCATTAGATGGCTCGTGTGAGTAATAACATGAGTGGAGGTTGGAAGGAGAGGCGTAGGGAGAGGCGGGTGTAAACACGACCACTCAGGAATGTGGCTCTGGTAATCTCGAAATCCAGGTCGACATCGATTACCAGACATCGATTACTATGTCGGTGCGTCAGCGTTCTCATCAGCGCACAGAGTACCTTCTCCTTCCCCTCCCTCGTCCCTCCCTCTATTTCTCCCCTTCATCTAACCCCTCCCCCTCTCCACCCTCCCCTTTGACTCGTGCTTCGTTCCTACATGACAAAGGCCAGTAGCGCCCATGATATACCAAAGCCCATGTTGTTGCTGCCTTGTATCAATATCACCCTGGTACAGCCCCACGGACCTCCACCACCCACTGGTACACCGTGTAAATACCTTCAACGAAGGACACAACGCCGTCCCCCCATCACCCACTGCCACATGACAACCCCCTCTTCTGGACCCACCAACAACAGGCAGCCTGACCCACTGCCACAACAACCTCTTCCCGGACCCACCACCAACTTGACCCACTGCCACAACAACCTCTTCCCGGACCCACCACCAACTTGACCCACTGCCACAACAACCTCTTCCCGGACCCACCACCAACTTGACCCACTGCCACAGCAACCTCTTCCCGGACTCACCACCAACTTGACCCACTGCTACAACAACCTCTTCCTGGACCCACCACCAACTTGACCCACTGCCACAACAACCTCTTCCCGGACCCACCACCAACTTGACCCACTGCCATAACAACCTCTTCCTGGACCCACCACCAACTTGACCCACTGCCACAACAACCTCTTCCCGGACCCACCACCAACTTGACCCACTGCCATAACAACCTCTTCCCGGACTCACCACCAACTTGACCCACTGCCACAACAACCTCTTCCCGGACCCACCACCAACTTGACCCACTGCCACAACAACCTCT
>NC_091329.1:10345251-10370251 GCF_038502225.1 Cherax quadricarinatus | reverse complement strand
GTGGTGGATGGTGGTGGTGGTGGTGGTGGTGGTGGTGGTAGGCGGTGGCGGCGGTGGTGGTGTAGCGGTGGTGGTGGTGGTGGTGGTGGTGGTGGTGGTAGTGGTGGTAGCGGCGGCAGTGGTAATGTGGTAGTAGTGCCGGGTAGTGCGCAGTGGAGAGTGAGAGGTTGACAGGATGAAGGTTAGTTATTTCTGATCGATATAACAGTGAGGAGAGGAGAGGGAGAGTGAGGTGAGGTGGAGGTGAGTGAGGTGGGTAGTGAGAGAGAGAGAGAGAGGAGGAGGAGGGGGAGAGAGAGAGAGAGAGAGAGAGAGAGAGAGTGGTAGGCAGTACATGGTTACAGGAATCCTCGCCTCCACGTCCCGGTACAAACATGGTACACTGTACAAACAAGAAACAGACACGTTACAAACACTGTACAAACAAGGTACAGACACGTTATAAAAACGGTACACTGTACAAGGTACAGACACGTTACATACACGGTACACTGTACAAACAAGGTACAAATACGGTACAGACACGTTACAAACACGGTAGAGACATGTTACAAACAAGGTACACACACGATACAAAAACGGTACAAACACGGTACACACACGATACAAAAACGGTACAAACACGGTACAGACACGTTAGAGACATGTTACAAACACGGTACAGACATGTTACAAACACGGTACAAACACGGTACAGACACGGAACAAACACGGTACACAGTACAGACACGGAACATACACGGTACACATTACAGACACGAAACAAACACGGTACACAGTAC
Organism: Cherax quadricarinatus; assembly: GCF_038502225.1. Classification (NCBI taxonomy): domain Eukaryota; kingdom Metazoa; phylum Arthropoda; class Malacostraca; order Decapoda; family Parastacidae; genus Cherax; species Cherax quadricarinatus. The sequence continues at coordinate 10,369,469 of NC_091329.1, read as the reverse complement.
AGACACGGAACAAACACGGTACAGAGTAGACACTGAACACGGTACACAGTACAGACACGGAGCAAACACGGTACACAGTACAGACACTGAACAAACACGGTACACAGTACAGACACGGAGCAAACACGGTACACAGCACAGACACGGAACAAACACGGTACACAGTACCTGGAGACCTGGAGTTTACCTGGAGAGAGTTCCGGGGGTCAACGCCCCCGCGGCCCGGTCTGAGACCAGGCCTCCTGGTGGATCAGAGCCTGATCAACCAGGCTGTTGCTGCTGGCTGCACGCAAACCAACATACGAGCCACAGCCCGGCTGATCCGGAACTGACTTTAGGTGCTTGTCCAGTGCCAGCTTGAAGACTGCCAGGGGTCTGTTGGTAATCCCCCTTATGTGTGCTGGGAGGCAGTTGAACAGTCTCGGGCCCCTGACACTTATTGTATGGTCTCTTAACGTGCTAGTGACACCCCTGCTTTTCATTGGGGGGATGGTGCATCGTCTGCCAAGTCTTTTGATTTCGTAGTGGGTGATTTTCGTATGCAAGTTCGGTACTAGTCCCTCTAGGATTTTCCAGGTGTATATAATCATGTATCTCTCCCTCCTGCGTTCCAGGGAATACAGGTTTAGGAACCTCAAGCGCTCCCAATAATTGAGGTGTTTTTATCTCAAGTTCTCTGTACATTTTCTAGGTCGGCAATTTCACCTGCCTTGAAAGGTGCTGTTAGTGTGCAGCAATATTCCAGCCTAGATAGAACAAGTGACCTGAAGAGTGTCATCATGGGCTTGGCCTCCCTAGTTTTGAAGGTTCTCATTATCCATCCTGTCATTTTTCTAGCAGATGCGATTGATACAATGTTATGGTCCTTGAAGGTGAGATCCTCCGACATGATCACTCCCAAGTCTTTGACGTTGGTGTTTCGCTCTATTTTGTGGCCAGAATTTGTTTTGTACTCTGATGAAGATTTAATTTCCTCATGTTTACCATATCTGAGTAATTGAAATTTCTTATCGTTGAACTTCATATTGTTTTCTGCAGCCCACTGAAAGATTTGGTTGATGTCTGCCTGGAGCTTTGCAGTGTCTGCAATGGAAGACACTGTCATGCAGATTCGGGTGTCATCTGCAAAGGAAGACACGGTGCTGTGGCTGACATCCTTGTCTAGTACAGACACGAAACAAACATGGTACACAGTACATACACGGAACAAACACGGTACACAGTACAGACACGGAACAAACACGGTACACAGTACAGACACGGAACAAACACGGTACACAGCACAGACACGGAACAAACACGGTACACAGTACAGACACGGAACAAACACGGTACACAGCACAGACACGGAACAAACACGGTACACAGTACAGACACGGAACAAACACGGTACACAGTACAGACACGGAACAAACACGGTACACAGCACAGACACGGAACAAACACGGTACACAGCACAGACACGGAACAAACACGGTACACAGTACAGACACGGAACAAACACGGTACACAGCACAGACACGGAACAAACACGGTACACAGCACAGACACGGAACAAACACGGTACACAACACAGACACGGAACAAACACGGTACACAGTACAGACACGGAACAAACACGGTACACAGTACAGACACGGAACATACACGGTACACATTACAGACACGAAACAAACACGGTACACAGTACAGACACGGAACAAACAAGGTACACAGTACAGACACTGAACAAACACGGTACACAGTACAGACACGGAGCAAACACGGTACACAGTTTAGACACTGAACAAACACGGTACACAGTACAGACACGGAGCAAACACGGTACACAGCACAGACACGGAACAAACACGGTACACAGTACAGACACGAAACAAACACGGTACACAGTACATACACGGAACAAACACGGTACACAGTACAGACACGGAACAAACACGGTACACAGTACAGACACGGAACAAACACGGTACACAGCACAGACACGGAACAAACACGGTACACAGTACAGACACGGAACAAACACGGTACACAGCACAGACACGGAACAAACACGGTACACAGTACAGACACGGAACAAACACGGTACACAGTACAGACACGGAACAAACAGGTACACAGCACAGACACGGAACAAACACGGTACACAGCACAGACACGGAACAAACACGGTACACAGTACAGACACGGAACAAACACGGTACACAGCACAGACACGGAACAAACACGGTACACAGCACAGACACGGAACAAACACGGTACACAACAGACACGGAACAAACACGGTACACAGTACAGACACGGAACAAACACGGTACACAACACAGACACGGAACAAACACGGTACACAGCACAGACACGGAACAAACACGGTACACAGCACAGACACGGAACAAACACGGTACACAGTACAGACACGGAACAAACACGGTACACAACACAGACACGGAACAAACACGGTACACAGTACAGACACGGAACAAACACGGTACACAACACAGACACGGAACAAACACGGTACACAGCACAGACACGGAACAAACACGGTACACAGCACAGACACGGAACAAACACGGTACACAGTACAGACACGGAACAAACACGGTACACAGCACAGACACGGAACAAACACGGTACACAGTACAGACACGGAACAAACACGGTACACAGTACAGACACGGAACAAACACGGTACACAGTACAGACACGGAACAAACACGGTACACAGCACAGACACGGAACAAACACGGTACACAGCACAGACACGGAACAAACACGGTACACAGCACAGACACGGAACAAACACGGTACACAACACAGACACGGAACAAACACGGTACACAGCACAGACACAACAAACACCGTACACAGCAGACACGGAACAAACACGGTACACAGTACAGACACGGAACAAACACGGTACACAGCACAGACACGGAACAAACACGGTACACAACACAGACACGGAACAAACACGGTACACAGCATAGACACAACAAACACCGTACACAGCAGACACGGAACAAACACGGTACACAGTACAGACACGGAACAAACACGGTACACAGCACAGACACGGAACAAACACGGTACACAGTACAGACACGGAACAAACACGGTACACAGTACAGACACGGAACAAACACGGTACACAGCACAGACACGGAACAAACACGGTACACAGTACAGACACGGAACAAACACGGTACACAGTACAGACACGGAACAAACACGGTACACAACACAGACACGGAACAAACACTGTACACAGCACAGACACGGAACAAACACGGTACACAGCACAGACACGGAACAAACACGGTACACAGCACAGACACGGAACAAACACGGTACACAGTACAGACACGGAACAAACACGGTACACAGCACAGACACGGAACAAACACGGTACACGGTACATACACGGAACAAACACAGTACACAGTACAGACACGGAACAAACACGGTACACAGTACAGACACGGAACAAACACGGTACACAGCACAGACACGGAACAAACACGGTACACAGTACAGACACGGAACAAACACGGTACACAGTACAGACACGGAACAAACACGGTACACAGTACAGACACGGAACAAACACGGTACACAGCACAGACACGGAACAAACACGGTACACAGTACAGACACGGAACAAACACGGTACACAGTACAGACACGGAACAAACACGGTACACAGTACAGACACGGAACAAACACGGTACACAGCACAGACACGGAACAAACACGGTACACAGTACAGACACGGAACAAACACGGTACACAGTACAGACACGGAACAAACACGGTACAGAAATGGTAGAAAGTCAGTCCTTCCTATAACAAGTATCAGTTCATATAGGAACCATGACTAACAGGTGACTTACGCAGGTGAACAGGTGACTTACGCAGGTGAACAGGTGACTTACGCAGGTGAACAGGTGGCTTACGCAGGTGAACAGGTGGCTTACACAGGTGAACAGGTGACTTACGCAGGTGAACAGGTGGCTTACGCAGGTGAACAGGTGACTTACGCAGGTGAAGAGGTAACTTACCAGGTGAAGAGGTGACTTACGCAGGTGAACAGGTAACTTACCAGGTGAAGAGGTGACTTATGCAGGTGAACAGGTAACTTACCAGGTGAAGAGGTGACTTACGCAGGTGAACAGGTAACTTACCAGGTGAAGAGGTGACTTACGCAGGTGAACAGGTAACTTACCAGGTGAAGAGGTGACTTACGCAGGTGAACAGGTAACTTACCAGGTGAAGAGGTGACTTATGCAGGTGAACAGGTAACTTACCAGGTGAAGAGGTGACTTACGCAGGTGAACAGGTAACTTACGCAGGTGAAGAGGTGACTTACGCAGGTGAACAGGTAACTTACCAGGTGAAGAGGTGACTTACGCAGGTGAACAGGTAACTTACCCGGTGAAGAGGTGACTTACGCAGGTGAACAGGTGGCTTACGCAGGTGAACAGGTAACTTACCAGGTGAAGAGGTGACTTACGGAGACAGTAGTGGAGGACTGCGTAGTCAACAACGCCACCCAGCACATTCAATAACGCAAGAACACAACAACTACGCTGGGTCAACATTGTTAGTGAGTCACGGTCCTGCGTGGTTGACTCTCCTCCCCCACCCCCCTGAACCCTAACCATCCCCAACTAAAACGCTCACTCCCACCCCCACCGGAAGCCCTCTCCCCTACCCCCTGAAACCTCACCCCTACCCCATGAAACTTCACCCCTACCCCCTGAAACCTCACCCATACCCTCTGAAACACCCCTAGCCCCTGAAATCTCACCCCTACCCCCTGAAACCTCACCCCTAGCCCCTGAAACCTCACCCCTACCCCCTGAAACCTCACCCATACCCTCTGAAACACCCCTAGCCCCTGAAATCTCACCCATACCCTCTGAAACACCCCTAGCCCCTGAAATCTCACCCCTACCCCCTGAAACCTCACCCATACCTCTTGAAATCTCACCCCTACCCCATGAAACTTCACCCCTACCCCCTGAAACCTCACGCATACCCCCTGAAACACCCCTAGCCCCTGAAATCTCACCCCTACCCCCTGAAACCTCACCCCTAGCCCCTGAAACCTCATCCCTACCCCCTGAAACCTCACCCCTACCCCCTAAAACCCCCACCCCATCCCATGAAACTTCACCCCCACCCCTCCCCTATCCTATTCCACACCTTTCCTCTCAATTCCATCCTTGCCTACCACCACCATCCCACTCCCCCCTCATGCAACCCCCCCTCTCAGGTAAACAAAGTTGGATATAAAATAATCACATCAATACTTGCATCTACCTGTCATTCATCTGTCAATTTATCTCTCACTCACTCCCTCCTGGCTTCCTTCAATCCCTAACTCCCTCTGTGTGTGTGTGTGTGTGTGTGTGTGTACTCACCTAATTGTGGTTGCAGGGGTCGAGACTCAGCTCCTGGCCCCGCCTCTTCACTGATCGCTACTGGATCCTCTCTCTCTCTGTTTCCTGAGCTTTGTCATACCTCTTCTTAAAACTATGTATGGTTCCTGCCTCCACTACTTCACTTGCTAGGCTATTCCACTTGCTGACAACTCTATGACTGAAGAAATACTTCCTAACGTCCCTGTGACTCGTCTGAGTCTTCAGCTTCCAATTGTGACCCCTTGTCCCTGTGTCCCCTCTCTGGAACATCCTATCTCTGTCCACCTTGTCTATTCCCCGCAGTATCTTGTATGTTGTTATCATGTCTCCCCTGACCCTTCTGTCCTCCAGTGTCGTCAGTCCGATTTCCCTCAACCTTTCCTCGTACGACATTCCCTTGAGCTCTGGGACTAGCCTTGTTGCAAACCTTTGTACTTTCTCTAACTTCTTGACGTGCTTGACCAGGTGTGGGTTCCAGACTGGTGCTGCATACTCCAGTATGGGCCTAACATACACAGTGTACAGTGTCTTGAACGATTCCTTATTAAGGTATCGGAACGCTATTCTCAGGTTTGCCAGGCGCCCGTATGCTGCAGCAGTTATTTGGTTGATGTGTGCCTCCGGTGATGTGCTCGGTGTTATGGTCACCCCAAGGTGTGTGTGTGTGTATGTGTGTGTGTACAGAGGTCACTACAACAGCGCCTGACTGACCACCAAAGGGCCGCTGCTTCCCGGAGAAAGAGACAGGTGCAGAACATAACCCAGTACACCTAATGTCACAAAGTGGGCGGCCGAGGTGTGGGCGGCGTTTGCTCCAGAAGAGACGCTTCCTATCAATATATCTGCTTGGACATCCTCCTCTCTTCTGCAACACTGCAAGCTCCTGATGATGTGTTGATTGCAACACGAAAGGCCCAGAGCTAACATTCAACGTCCCCCTGTGGTTGTTTTGCACACAAACACACACACACACACACACACATATATACATGCCCCCACCATCCCCTACCCCATCCAGTACCCACTCATCCGCCCCTTCCCTCTAAGTACACTTAATACGTACACCTCACGGACACTTCCCAGTCCGTTCGTAGTAAAAACAAAATACAAGAACGCAAAAACAGTTAAGGGGAACGGACGAGTCACAGGGATGTTAGGAAGTGTTTTTACAGCGACAGGGAAGCAGGGTCAAACTCAGTACACAGATTTAAGATTAGGTACGATGCGGGTTTTTAAAGGCCAGCAGCGAGCCCCTTACGGACGACGATGTTGAAGAGACGGGGTCGGGAGCTAGGACGCGACCCCTTGCACAAACAAATGGACGAACACCAACAGCAAGGACACAGAAGACAGGCAACAGACACAAACGGAGAAGCATCAGACAACAGATGCAGGTAAGCAACAGAACAGCAACAGATAAACAGAAAGAGATAGCAGGCAAAAACTCAGGCATCAGACACAGGCGAGCAACAGAAGCAGACAGGCAACAGATAATCAAGCAACAGAAGCAGACAGGCAACAGATAATCAAGCAACAGACGCAGACAGGCAACAAACAAACAATAAAGAAACAGAAGCAGACAGGCAACAGACAGGCAGTGTGGGAGAGAGGGTCACCAACAACAGCGGGGCAGTTCATGGTCGCCCACCACTAACAAATTACTCCCAGTCACGCAAATACGCAACCAACCACGCCAACAACCATCAAACTCACTCTAACACGCATTACCTGACGCTCCAACTACAACAACTCGAAATTTACAAGCACTGCTTCCACTTACAAGCACTGCTTCTTTTAGAAGCACAACAACACGAAACTTACAAGCACTGCCTCTTAAAGAAGCACAACACGAAACTTACAAGCACTGCCTCTTAAAGAAGCACAACACGAAACTTACAAGCACTGCCTCTTTAAGCACAACAACACGAAACTTACAAGCACTGCCTCTTAAAGAAGCACAACACGAAACTTACAAGCACTGCCTCTTTAAGCACAACAACACGAAACTTACAAGCACTGCCTCTTAAAGAAGCACAACACGAAACTTACAAGCACTGCCTCTTTAAGCACAACAACACGAAACTTACAAGCACTGCCTCTTAAAGAAGCACAACACGAAACTTACAAGCACTGCCTCTTAAAGAAGCACAACACGAAACTTACAAGCACTGCCTCTTTAAGCACAACAACACGAAACTTACAAGCACCGCCTCTTTAAGCACAACAACACGAACCTTACAAGCATTGCCTCTTAAAGAAGCACAACACGAAACTTACAAGCACTGCCTCTTAAAGAAGCACAACACGAAACTTACAAGCACTGCCTCTTAAAGAAGCACAACACGAAACTTACAAGCACCGCCTCTTTAAGCACAACAACACGAAACTTACAAGCACTGCCTCTTAAAGAAGCACAACACGAAACTTACAAGCACTGCCTCTTTAAGCACAACAACACAAAATAACAAGCACTGCCTCTTAAAGAAGCACAACACGAAACTTACAAGCACTGCCTCTTAAAGAAGCACAACACGAAACTTACAAGCACTGCCTCTTAAAGAAGCACAACACGAAACTTACAAGCACTGCCTCTTTAAGCACAACAACACGAAACTTACAAGCACTGCCTCTTAAAGAAGCACAACAACACGAAACTTACAAGCACTGCCTCTTTAAGCACAACAACACGAAACTTACAAGCACTGCCTCTTTAAGAAGCACAACAACACGAAACTTACAAGCACTGCCTCTTTAAGAAGCACAACAACACGAAACTTACAAGCACTGCCTCTTTAAGAAGCACAACAACACGAAACTTACAAGCACTGCCTCTTTAAGAAGCACAACAACACGAAACTTACAAGCACTGCCTCTTTAAGAAGCACAACAACACGAAACTTACAAGCACTGCCTCTTTAAGAAGCACAACAACACGAAATAACAAGCACTGCTTCCATTTTAACAAACACACGAGATTTACACGCACTGCCTCCACTTTTACAAACGCAATAATAACTACACGAAACTGAAGGAAGAATGTAAACACGAGCTGCTATACATTATAATGTCATACTAATTTACCTTCAACTTACCTGTGTCTGGTTTCCAGAGTCTGGGGGCATAACACGACGGCGTTAAGCAAATAATTTACCCAGGAAGGGTAAGAGAGGGGAATGGAGGAAGAAGAAGAGGAGGGGGAGGGGAAAAGAGGAGACAACGGGGGAGAGATGTGTATGGGAAAGGGAAGAGAAAATAGGCAGGAAAAAAACAGGGAGAGGGGAAAGAGTAATATAGGAAGGAGACACAAGAAGATAGAGGCACGAGAAAGAGGGAGATGGGGGAGAGGGAGGAGTAATGGGGAAAAAGAGGATATGGGACTGAGATGCAAGAGAGAAAAAAAAAGCAGAAGGAAATGATGGAAGAAGAAGACTTGAAGATAACACCACTAACAGAGACTGAGCAAAACAAGGAATGAATGGAAGAACATGACATGACAATAACAGCGCTGACAGAGACTAAACAAAACTAAGAATACAGAAGAGCAAAAAAAGACCACAAACACTCTTATATAAACAAACTAAGCAACACAAGCAACTGAATTAAACAGCTGAATTGCGTGTTACACACACACACACACAGATGGAGTCATGCGGAAGATAAAGAGGTTAATTTACCCGTCTGTCGAGTTGTGTTGGTGATATATACAACATCTGGAAGAATAGAGGGTGTTAGAGAATATTAACACGTGTTAAAATATGTGAAACTGGTTAGAAGACATGTTCATTATTTACAGGTAGACATGACCTCCTCCCCCCTCCCCACACACACACACCTTCACCACACATACACACACACCTTCACCAGATACAAGCGCACACACACACACACACACACACACACACCCTCCTCCCCCACACGGTGATTACTGAACAGCTGATCCCAGCCGTCTATCGTACAGAGGTAATATTGCAACTGACACCTGAGATACGTGAAGCAGGAGGTAGCCAGTGACAGTTCTGCAGGAGGACAGGTATGACACACCTGCCTTGATTACTACGGTACCTGCTAGACAGGTGTCACACCTGACACAATAACATCACACTGCTGGTATATACTGTCACAGGACCTGCCACAAAGGTGTCACACAGGTGTCACATAGGCGTCACAAATGTGTCCCACAGGTGTCACATAGGTGCCACAAATGTGCCACAAATGTGTCACACAGGTGCCACAAATGTGTCAAACAGGTGCCACACAGGTGTCAAACAGGTTTCACACATGTGTCACACAGGTGCCACAAATGTGTCACACAGGTGCCACAAATGTGTCACACAGGTGCCACAAATGTGTCACACAGGTGCCACAAATGTGTCACACAGGTGCCACATAGGTGTTACACAGGTGCCACACAGATGTTACACGGGTGCCACATAGGTGTCACACAGGTGTTACACATGTGCCACATAGGTGTCACACAGGTGCCACACAGGTGTTACACAGGTGCCACATAGGTGTCACACAGGTGCCACATAGGTGTTACAAAGGTGCGACACAGATGCCACACAGGTGTTACATAGGTGTCACACAGGTGCCACAGTGTTACACAGGTGCGACACAGGTGCCACACAGGTGTCATACAGGTGCCACAGAGGTGTTACACAGGTGCCACACAGGTGTCACACAGGTGCGACAAAGGTGTTACACAGGTGCCACACAGGTGTCACATAGGCGTCACAAATGTGTCCCACAGGTGCCACATAGGTGCCACAAATGTGTCACACAGGTGCCACAAATGTGTCAAACAGGTGCCACACAGGTGTCAAACAGGTGCCACAAATGTGTCACACAGGTGCCACAAATGTATCACACAGGTGCCACAAATGTGTCACACAGGTGCCACAAATGTGTCACACAGGTGCCACAAATGTTTCACACAGGTGCCACAAATGTGTCACACAGGTGCCACAGAGGTGTCACACAGGTGCCACATAGGTGTTACACAGGTGCGACACAGGTGCGACATAGGTGTCACACAGGTGCCACAGGTGTCACACAGGTGCGACACAGGTGTCACACAAGTGCCACACAGGTGTGACACAGGTGCGACACAGGTGTCACACAGGTGCCACACAGGTGTCACACAGGTGCCACACAGGTGTCACACAGGTGCCACACAGGTGCCACAGGTGCCACACAGGTGTCACACAGGTGTCACACAGGTGCCACACAGGTGTCACACAGGTGTCACACAGATGCCACACAGGTGTCACACAGGTGCCACACAGGTGTCACACAGGTGTCACACAGATGCCACACAGATGCCACACAGGTGCCACACAGGTGCCACACAGGTGTCACACAGGTGTCACACAGATGCCACACGGGTGTCACACAGGTGCCACACAGGTGCCACACAGGTGCCACACAGGTGCCACACAGATGTCACACAGATGCCACACAGATGCCACACAGGTGCCACACAGGTGCCACAGGTGCCACACAGGTGTCACACAGGTGTCACACAGGTGCCACACAGGTGCCACACAGGTGTCACACAGGTGCCACACAGGTGCCACACAGGTGTCACACAGGTGCCACACAGGTGCCACACAGGTGCCACAGGTGTCACACAGGTGTCACACAGATGCCACACAGGTGCCACACAGGTGTCACACAGGTGTCACACAGGTGCCACACAGGTGCCACACAGGTGCCACACAGGTGCCACACAGGTGTCACACAGGTGTCACACAGGTGCCACACAGGTGTCACACAGGTGCCACACAGGTGTCACACAGGTGCCACACAGGTGCCACAAGTAATAATGATCAACACAAGTTTAAGAAAATTATTTAAATCTGATAAGGGAAATACGGTAAAATAACAATTAAACTCATTCATTAAGAAATTCCTCATTATTTTGTGAGATAACTAGAGAATGTATCTTCTGATCAGCTTGAAACCTTCAATGCTGATATATGCTACCGAGTAGAAGGTTTATAACTGCCTGTGGGCCATATATGTGACCAATCTGCCATTTTTATTAAAAATATCTTAATTTCCGTGTGATAACTTGTTAATGCCTCTTTAGATTGTCTTCAAACCTTCGATGTTGATATTTTTAACTGCATTAGGAAACTATGCAGCACTCTGCACTATTCTCTTCTTTTTTTGACGTGCGGTGAGGTAGAGAAGGCTGGGCTTGTGGAACAAGGGAGCTGAACCTGACACACCACTGAATGACAGTCTCAGGTGGCGCTGGGACGCCAGTCTTGTCTATCTTCTAAGTTCACTGCTTATTAAAAAACACACTAAACACATGCCAAACACACACACACACACACACACACACACACACACACACACACACACACACACACACACACACACACACACACACACACACACCACATACACACAAAAAAAACTGGAGGACCAGGCAGGGATAACAGGGAAGGCACTACAATGGATCAGAGAATACCTGTCAGGAAGACAGCAGCGAGTCATGGTACGTGGCGAAGTGTCAGAGTGGGCGCCTGTTACGAGCGGGGTTCCACAGGGGTCAGTCCTAGGACCGCTGCTGTTTCTGGTATTTGTGAACGACATGACGGAAGGAATAGACTCCATAGTGTTCCTGTTTGCAGATGATGTGAAGTTGATGAGAAGAATTCAATTGGACGAGGACCACGCAACAAGGGGTCACAGTTGGAAGTTGAAGACTCAGATGAAACAGGGATGTTAGGAAGTATTTCTTCAGCCACAGAGTTATCAGGAAGTGGACTAGTCTGGGAAGTGATGTAGTGGAGGCAGGATCCATACATAACTTTAAGAAGAGGTATGATAAAGCTCATGAAGCAGGAAGAGTAACCTAGTAGCGACCAGTAAAGAGGCGGGACCAGGAGCTGTGACTCGACCCCTGCAATCAAAACTAGGCGAGTACAACTAGGTGAGTACACACACACGGCCACTAAAACTCATCCACACTACCTCCTTCTCTTCTTCCTCCACCTCCCCTTCCACCACCTCCTCTTCCTTCACCTCCTCTTCCTCCCACCAACCAGTGACACTGTCTCAGACAGTACAGCAGAGCGGAAAGTTATAACAAGGTTGTTGGTTGGTGTAGAGCAACATCCTACACACTCCTGCACTCCACGCCACAAACAACTAATTAGATAGGTAAGCAGGCCAGCAGACATGTAAGGCAATAAGCAGGAAAGCAAGCAGGTCAGCAGACATGTAAGTCAGTAAGCAGGCAGGCAGGCTAGCAGGTCAACAGGCAGAGGTCAGGAGTGCTAGGAAGAGCTATATATATGATAGAGTCCTGACTTACTCACCAACAGTATTCACTCACCCACGCACTCATCTCCTGCTGTCTAAATCATTCACGTGTTCGTTAAACTCAAGGGCTTTACTCTCCCTCATCCCAATACCAGTCGATGTTAGTGCTCTCCCTACCAGGGATACCACCTCCTCACCCTGGGAGAACTATGTTGTACCGTGGGAATATCATTACGTACCGTGGGAAAATCAGTAGTTACCGTGGGAAAATCGTAAGGTACCGTGGAAAGAATCATCAGGTACCGTGGGAAAATCATTAGGTACCATGGGGAAATCACCAGGTACCGTAGGAAGATCATCAGGCACCGTGGGAAAATAATTAAGTACCGTGGGAAAATCATTAGGTACCGTGGGGAAATCATTAGGTACCGTGGGAAAATCATTAGGTACCATGGGAAAATCACCAGGTACCGTGGAAAAATCATTAAGTACCGTGGGGAAATCATTAGGTACCGTGGGAAAATCATTAGGTACCGTGGGGAAATCATTAGGTACCGTGGGAAAATCATTAGGTACCGTGGGGAAATCATTAGGTACCCCTGGGAAAAATCATTAGGTACCGTGGGGAAATCATTAGGTACCCCTGGGAAAAATCATTAGGTACCGTGGAAAAATAACTAGGTACCGTAGAAAATTATCAGTGCCATGGGAAAATCGTTAGGTACCTTGGGAGTGCACAACCTCCCACCCTGGGAGTGCACAACCCCCACCCTGGGAGTGCACAACCCCCACCCTGGGAGTGCACAACCTCCCCACCCTGGGAGTGCACAACCTCCCCACCCTGGGAGTGCACAACCTCCCCACCCTGGGAGTGCACAACCCCCACACTGGGAGTGCACAACCTCCTACACTAGGCGTGCACAACTTCCCACCCTGGGAAAGCACAAAGCAAGCAGTGTAAGGTCACCTAGACTCACCTGATGTTTCCGCTGTGATAGATGCAACATCTGCAACACCAGAACATGTGTTAGTTTGGTTAGTAATCAATCACTAAGTTAGTTAGCAATGACACATGTCAGTTATATATATATATAACTACAAACAGAAGTGTTAGATTAGGTTAGTATAAATGGTTACTAGATTAGTTATATATATACACACACACACAAAACCACCACTGGTCACAACTACCACCAACACCCACAACCACCATCGGTCACAACTACCACCACCACCAACACCCACAACCACCACTGGTCACAACTACCACCAACACCAACACCCACAACCACCATCGGTCACAACTACCACCACCACCAACACCCACAACCACCACTGGTCACAACTACCACCACCACCAACACCCACAACCACCACTGGTCACAACTACCACCAACACCAACACCCACAACCACCATCGGTCACAACTACCACCACAAACCAGGAGTCTCTCAGCTGTCACCTGGTGACTGGATCAACAGATAAAACTCTATACCAGTAAGAGGATGAACACTGTCTGTCACAGCTCTAGTGCATATACCCCAGTACAAAGCTCTAACGCTAAGCTCTCTTCCAGCTTCAAGGACAACCTCTCTCTTTCTTTCTCTCTCTCTCTCTCTCTCTCTCTCTCTCTCTCTCTCTCTCTCTCTCTCTCTCTCTCTCTCTCTCTCTCTATCTATCTAGCTATCTATCTATCTTGCCATTGCATTGCACGGAGCGCTAAATCAGTAGGGGATTACTGCAAGGCTTCGATGCGTCAGAGCTGGAGTCACTATCACTCAGGAATTACCATCTCTCAGGGAGAGGTTGACGTGAGGGGGTGACGTTGAGGGTTGATGTGAGGGGTGTAGAGGGGTGACGTGAAGGGTGTAGAGGGGTGACGTGAGGGGTGTCAAGGGTTGACGTGAGGGGTGTCGAGGGTTGACATGAGGGGTGTCGAGGGTTGACATGAGGGGTGTCAAGGGTTGACGTGAGGGGTGTCGAGGGTTGACGTGAGGGGTGTCGAGGGTTGACATGAGGGGTCGGTACTGACAGTGCGTGGTGACGCACGTGTTAAAGCAGATATCTGAGTGGACAAACGGTGTTTGAAGCGGATGTATCCTCACAGGGTCAGGGGGGGGGGGTCACAGCTCCCGTGCCCTGGTCCCAGACCAACGAGGTTCTTGATACTAGCCGCACGCGGTCCACCGCATGCACCACAGTCCGGTTGGTCAAGCACTGACTTTACGAACCCGTCTAGTTCCCTCTACAAGACAACCAGAAGTCTCATAGCAATTTCCTTTACGTATGAGAAGAGAGTATTGAGTCGTGGTCCCTTTACACTTAAAGTGCTCTCTCAGAGTACTCACGGCGCCCCTGCTTTTCACTGGAGATATTTATCTCTCGTGGGTGTGCAAATTTGGGGCTAATTCCTCCCGAATTTTCCAATATACACTATAATGTGTCTTTCTGGTCCCAGTTCCACGAGTACAGTTCAAGGGACTTTAAACACTCCTAATAATTTAGGTGTTTGACTGAATTTACACGATCAGTGAAAGTCTCCTGTATACTGTATACTGTTCGCTTCAACGATATCACCTGCCTTAAAAGGGGATGTTTGTGCACAGCAATATTATAGTCTAGAGAGAACAAGTGAATGTTGCTGCTGGTGGCCCGCTGACCCACATATCCATCACAGCCTGGTTGATCTGGCGCCCGGTGAAGATACCTCTCTAGTTTCCTCTTGAAGACTGCTCCAGCAGTGTTTCTGATATCTTGTGGTAAGATGTTGAGTAATCTGTGACCACGAATGTTGATACAATGTTCTCTTATTGTGCTCACGGATGTTGATACAATGTTCTCTTACTGTGCTCACGGATGTTGATACAATGTTCTCTTATTGTGCTCACGGATGTTGATACAATGTTCTCTTATTGTGCTCACGGATGTTGATACAATGTTCTCTTATTGTGCTCACGGATGTTGATACAATGTTGTCTTATTGTAACCACGGAACCCGTGCTTTTCACTGGGTTTATATCACACTTCTTCCCAGATCTCTCACTCCAGTATGTTGCTATGGCAGTGTGAAGAGTTGGGACCAGCTCCTCAAGTATTTTCCAGGTAAGATCATCGATAATATCACACCTAGGTCGTTCACACTCCTCTTCTCTCTTAAGTTGTCTGAGTTTGGTTTACACTCTGTTCCAGGTTCAAATTCTTCCTTTTTCTAGAGTGGAGCGTCTGGAATGTTTTCCTCACTCAAGACAATGTTGTTTTCTGGCCCACTGGAAGGTTTTGATTAAAACTACGTTTAAGCAGTGAAAAGTTTTATGGACTGGGAGAGTGAGAGAGAGAGAGAGAGAGAGAGAGAGAGAGAGAGAGAGAGAGAGAGAGAGAGAGAGAGAGAGAGAGAGAGAGAGAGAGAGAGCCACACCCTGGCTACCATTAAGATACTCGCGAACACAGCAGCTGCTGCAACAACAGCAGCAGTTGCAACAATAGCATCTGCAACAACAATACCTGCAACAGCAACAATACCTGCAACAACAGCAGCAGCAGCTGCAACAACAGCAGCAGACAGGTAGTGATCATTCATCCATGTCACCTGTCTCAGGTAATGACCAGCCACGCTACACCCCTCACTTCCTGCCCCACCACCCCCACCCTTCCCCTCCCCTTCCCTCCCCCACCACTTCCCCTCTACCCAAACACTGCTCTCCCCAACCCAACAAACCCCACATTACTCACCCCACAAAATACAAAAACGGGACTGTGGACAGAACAGCAGCATCAATAACAAAAGCACGAGCAGCAGTAGCAACAGCAGCAGCAGTAATAGCAACAGAAGCAGCAGCAGTAATTGTAACAGAAGCAGCAGTAACAGAGACAGCATCAGTAATAGGAGCAGCAGCAGTAACAGGAATAGCAACAGCAGCAGCAGTAATAGAAGCAGCAACAGCAGCAGCAGTAACAGGAGCAACAGCAGCAGTAACAGGAGCAGCAACAGCAGTAACAGCAGTAGCAGCAGTAACAGGAGCAGCAGTAACAGGAGCAGCAGTAACAGAAGCAGCAACAGTACAGAAGAATAAATCATGGGAAGCAACAAAATAAAGATAGGAGCAAGAGAAGAGGGAGGTGAAGAGAGAAGGAAGGGAAAAGGGATGAAGGAGAGAAGAAAGAGAAGGAAGAAAAATGTGCAGACCAGGACCGGGTGTGGCACCAGGGCCTCTTAGCAAAACTTCAAGCACTGGGAATTGCAGGCTCTACACTATGTCTCCTCAGTGATTACCTTCATGGTAGATCTCTAAGTGTAGTTCTCAATGGAATGGAATCAGCAAGACATCCTATTGGGGCAAGTGTTCCACAAGGAAGCGTGCTGGGTCCATTGTTATGGAATGTCTACTTCAACGACCTTCTTCATCTCATCCCAGAATCACATGCATATGCAGACGACTGTACACTGACATTCACTTATCCAAGAGAAGAAATGCCAGCTGCTCTAAGCTACATCAATCACCAGCTGAGAGCTATATCAGCTTGGGGAAATAGATGGCAAGTAACATTTGCACCTGAGAAAACGCAAATGCTGATCGTCTCTAGGCACCATGATGGTAATGCTGGTGCAGTAGTAAGGATGAATGGGAGGATGTTGGCACCTGGAGAAGAAGTTGATATCCTTGGGGTGAAATTTGACTCCAAACTGACCATGAAGAACCATGTTGTAAATCTTGCAAACAAGGCAGCCAGGAAGCTTACAGCACTTCGCCGTATCTCCCATCTGCTTGACAGTAGGGGTTGCAAGATCCTGTACGAGGCACAAGTACGCTCCACTTTAATAAATAAATAAATAACAAAAAGGCACAATACCGTGACTGGAACAATACACAAATAACCCGCACATAAAAGAGAGAAGCTTACGACGACGTTTCGGTCCGACTTGGACCATTGACAAAGTCACACTAACAGAGGTGGAGCAGGACGGCTATATATAGGCAGGAAGAGGTGGAGGTAGTAGTAGTAGTAGTAGTAGTAGTAGTAGTAGTAGTAGTAGTACAAGAATTGTATATAATACCGACAGGATGAAAAGACACATGCACAACACCCGGGCATCCCCACCGTAGACGTTTCGCCATCCAGCCAGTCACTGGATGGCGAAACGTCCACAACAAAGACAACCAGACGCCGCACATTGTAAAATGCTCCAAACTTCAGAACACCCGTGACTTAACCTGAATCCTCATTTTCTTCTTCTTCTTCTTCTTCTTCTTCTTCTTCTTCTTCTTTTTCTTCTTCCTCTTCCCCTTTCCTCTCTCCTTTTCTCCTCTGGGTTGTCTTTCTCTCTCCTGTCTCGTGTTTCTGTTCCTTCTTCATTTATTTTATTTCACCACTTCCCCTTTCACGCACCTCGGTGTGCTTGCTCTCCCTCTGTGGGTTTCTAGCTCTCTTGCAGTGCTCCCCTTCCTTTGTATTTGACTGGCTCGTCTTCCTTATTTCCCACTTCTACCACCACCACTACTACTACCTCTTCTTCTTCTACTACAACTACTGATGAAATTAAGACACATGTGCGGCGTCTGGTTGTCTTTGTTGTGGACGTTTCGCCATCCAGTGGCTGGCTGGATGGCGAAACGTCTACGGTGGGGATGCCCGGGTGTTGTGCATGTGTCATTTCATCCTGTCGGTATTATATACAATTCTTGTACTACTACTACTACTACTACTACCTCCACCTCTTCCTGCCTATATATAGCCGTCCTGCTCCACCTCTGTTAGTGTGACTTTGTCAATGGTCCAAGTCGAACCGAAACGTCGTCGTAAGCTTCTCTTTTATGTGCGGGTTATTTGTGTATGCTCCACTTTCTTGGTTTGCCTGCCCCCCCCCCTCTCATCTGCGACTGCTTGACAGAGTAGAGAACAGAGCAAGACGTCTCATCTCTCGCCTGGACCCATCCTGGATAGATCTGTCATTTCAGCAGAGCCTTCAACATAGGAGGGATGTGGGTGGCCTTACTGTTATGTACAAGGCCAATATTGTCAAAATACCACACTTGGATCCACTTCGAGGACAGCGTGAAACAAGCTTTTATGCCACAAGACGGGCAGAAAGCAGCAACTTCACTCTGGCTGTACCCTTCTCCAGAACATCACTCCATCTGAGATCATACATACCCAGGATGACTCGAGTATGGAACACATTCGTACAGCATAATGATGTCAACGAGATAAAGTCAGTTGATCAAATGAAAATGCTGGCCCACAGATGGCTCCAACTTCATCCTGTTCCCTACTTGTATGTCTCATAACAATAAAAATGCTTTCAAATGAGCTGATGTAGGTAACAGCTCTTAGCTTGCCAATAAAGTTAGGAATCCTTAACCTGTAAATAGCTGTCAATAAAGCTAGGGATCCTTAACCTTGTCAAACCCTGTGTAAAAAAAAAAAAAAAAAAAAAAAAAAAAAAAAAAAAAAAAAAAAAAAAGGAAAAAAAAAAAAAATATAAAAGAGAAAAGGAAGAGGGGAGTGAAGAAACAGGTGAAAAAAAGAGAGAAGAAAGGAAACGAAGACAAGGGCGAAGAGGGAGAGAAGGTGGACAAGGGAGAGATGTGATAATTGAATGAAAATGAAAAACATGACAAGGCAAAAAAGATTAACAGAAAGTTGATGAAAAGGGAGAGAGAGAGAGAGAGAGAGAGAGAGAGAGAGAGAGAGAGAGAGAGAGAGAGAGAGAGAGTAAATAGCTTTTCAATAAAGCTAGGGATCCTTAACTTAACCTTGTCAAACCTTGTGTAAAAAAAAAGACGGAGAGAGTTACAGAGAGAGAGGAAGGGGGGGGAGAGGCACCATGATGGTAATGCCGGAGCAGTAGTAAGTATGAATGGGAGAGTGTTGGTACTTAGGGAAGAAGTTGATATCCTTCTGGTGAAATTTAACTCCAAACTGACCATGAAGAACCACGTTGTAAATCTTGCAAACAAGGCAGCCAGGAAGCTTACAGCACTTCGCCGTATCTCGCATCTGCTTGACAGTAGAGGCTGCTAGATTCTGTACGAGGCACAAGTACATTCACACCTTGAGTATGGTCCACTTTCTAGGTTTGCCTGACCCTCCTCTTATCTGCGACTGCTTGACAGAGTAGAGAACAGAGCAAGACGTCTCATCTCTCGCCTGGATCCATCCTGGATAGATCTGTCATTTCAGCAGAGCCTTCAACACAGGAGGGATGTAGGTGGCCTTACTGTTATGTACAAGGCCAACATTGTCAAAGTACCACACTTGGATCCACTTCGAGGACAGCGTGAAACAAGCTTCTATACCACAAGACGGACAGAAAGCAGCAACTTCACTCTGGCTGTACCCTTCTCCAGAACATCACTTCATCTGAGATCATTTATCCCCAGGATGACTCGGTCTAGAACACCGTCGTACAGCATTATGATGTCAACGAGATAAAGTCAGTTGATCAGATGAAAATGCTGGCCCACAGATGGCTCCAACTTCATCCTGTTCCCTACTTGTATGTTTCATAACAATAAAAATGCTTTCAAATGAGCTGATGTAGGTAACAGCTCTTAGCTTGTCAATAAAGTTAGGAATCCTTAACTTGTAAATACCTTGTCAATCTAACCTTGTCAAACCCTGTGTAAAGAGAGAGAGAGAGAAAGAGAGAGGGAAAGAGAGAGAGATCTATTACCACCCCACGTATTTATCTACCTTCCCCCACATACCTATCCCACCTACACTCATCACAGTACACGCTACGGTGGGAGACTGTTGTATGGTGCGTCCCTTCCTTATTTTTTCCTCCTCCTCCTCCCCTCATCTCTACTCCTAAGAACACCTTTATTCCCTCAACAACACTCTCCCCTTCCTCTCCCACCCCTCCAACCATTCTCCCCAACATTCTCACTTGTCTCTGACAAGTTGCAGACTCCCAGGTCCGACCACCTCCACCCACCACCCTGCTTACTGTGTATACTGCCCTCTTGGAACACTCTCCCCTTTTGGAACACTCTCCTCTCTTGGAACACTCCTCCCCCCTCTTCGAACACTCTCCTGTCTTGGAACACTCCTCCCCCTCTTCGAACACTCCTCCCCCTCTTCGAACACTCTCCTGTCTTGGAACACTCCTCCCCCCTCTTCGAACACTCTCCTGTCTTGGAACACTCATCCCCCTCTTCGAACACTCTCCTATCTTGGAACGCTCGCCTGTCTTTAATGTGGGTAATAAGGAGAAGGCTCCATGCTGGGGCTACGTACTCGATGGCTGGCCTTACAGCATCCCAAACACTTCAATGTTAAGATACGTGTTTTAATCTTCAACTTGTCTGTACTTTATACTATTTTCTCTGAGGAGAGAAGGGAAACTAGGGGAGAGTGAGCATCCTCCTGCCTCACGGTACACACAGTAATGTGTCTTTCATGCATCGCATTCATAGGGTTGTATTGTTGAAAGAGTCGGCTTCATCAGTCAAATACAGAGGCAGTAGGTGTATAGTAGTGAAATGAAGATGATGTAATCTGTCCATCAACCTTGTAGAGGTGTGTGGCATGCAAAGAGTACGTAACCTTTATCTTTATTCGGCGCATGTACACACCCTCATTTACAGGCTATCTCCCCCAACCAGCGAACCAGGTGACTGAGAGTTGACGATGGGGCCCCGTCGTTCAACTAGTAACCAGGTTCCAGCCAATAAGAAGATGGTTTTGGCAATCGCAGAGGTTATGTGGGTACCACTCTCCTGTCTGCCCTTGTCATTCCCATTCTAGAGCTGGTTGAAGCACGATCTGCTCTCTTGTGGCTTCTATTCTGCCTTGCTTACCGTGGAGTGCACTAATATCTATCACTGTACATAGTGTATATAGTGTACATACTGCTGTTCTAAATTGGTGAAGGATAATATAAGTCAAAACTTTTCTGCTGTGTTTATTTTGCTCCCATTACACCCAGGATAACAGGCCATTTGAACTCCTGGGTTGTAATAAGGTGGTATCTGAGGTGGTCAGTCCCTCAGGCTGATGTAGCTACTGCTGCTACCACCACTAACTAGGCATCCTGGGGAAGGTCACAGTGCCCATTATTGATACCACGAAAATAGTTCTGCTCTTGTAACTGTAAATAGGTAATAGCGAGTAGGTAATCTCTGTCTGTCTGTCTGTCTCTCTCTCTCTCTCTAGGAATCGTAGATTAATACTTAATCCATAAAACTCAGGGATTATATTCCACCCCTTGCAAACACCCCCTTCCATCCCTTATCCTCCCCCATTCCTCATCACCCCCTCCCCTCTGTGAATTCTTTTCTTCCCCCTCCCTTTTTTCCCTTCCGTCCTCTCTCTTCCTTAGACGATAAGTCTCATTACACTATTGAAGTCTCCCAACTCAGGCTGACACCTTTCAAAACTTACCCATCCCGTGTGATGGAATATGACAGTGAAACACCATCCTGTGTGATGGAATATGACAGTGAAACACCATCCCGTGTGGTGGAATATGACAGTGAAACACCATCCTGTGTGGTGGAATATGACAGTAAAACACCATCCTGTGTGATGGAATATGACAGTGAAACACCATCCTGTGTGATGGAATATGACAGTGAAACACCATCCTGTGTGATGGAATATGACAGTGAAACACCATCCTGTGTGGTGGAATATGACAGTGAAACACCATCCTGTGTGGTGGAATATGACAGTAAAACACCATACTGTGTGATGGAATATGACAGTAAAACACCATCCTGTGTGGTGGAATATGACAGTGAAACACCATCCTGTGTGGTGGAATATGACAGTAAAACACCATCCTGTGTGGTGGAATATGACAGTAAAACACCATCCTGTGTGGTGGAATATGACAGTAAAACACCATCCTGTGTGGTGGAATATGACAGTAAAACACCATCCTGTGTGGTGGAATATGACAGTGAAACACCATCCTGTGTGGTGGAATATGACAGTAAAACACCATCCTGTGTGGTGGAATATGACAGTAAAACACCATCCTGTGTGGTGGAATATGACAGTAAAACACCATCCTGTGTGGTGGAATATGACAGTAAAACACCATCCTGTGTGGTGGAATATGACAGTAAAACACCATCCTGTGTGGTGGAATATGACAGTAAAACACCATCCTGTGTGGTGGAATATGACAGTAAAACACCATCCTGTGTGGTGGAATATGACAGTAAAACACCATCCTGTGTGGTGGAATATGACAGTAAAACACCATCCTGTGTGATGGAATATGACAGTAAAACACCATCCTGTGTGATGGAATATGACAGTGAAACACCATCCTGTGTGATGGAATATGACAGTGAAACACCATCCTGTGTGATGGAATATGACAGTGAAACACCATCCTGTGTGGTGGAATATGACAGTAAAACACCATCCTGTGTGATGGAATATGACAGTGAAACACCATCCTGTGTGATGGAATATGACAGTGAAACACCATCCTGTGTGATGGAATATGACAGTGAAACACCATCCTGTGTGATGGAATATGACAGTGAAACACCATCCTGTGTGATGGAATATGACAGTAAAACACCATCCTGTGTGATGGAATAACAATCAGGTGTTGGAAGGAATCAGACTGGCAGGTCTGATTTCCCGTATATATATCTTAGTATTTCAAATGATACTATCTATATACTACTACTACCTGAAGGTCTCGCAACCCACCCACTATCCTGTTCACTTGTACTTCCTCTTCTCCCTAGTCTACCTAATCTAACATATCACCCTCTTCTATGTCCTTGCTTTCTTAGTGCCCGCTAATTACCTCCTCTTCCTTATTTCCCTGTTTTCATTCTTTTGTTCTCTTCATCTTCACCCTTCTCCTCGTTACTCCTTTCCTCCCTTGTGTCCTCCTCTTGGGGTTGGATACCCCGTTACTTCCCTATTAATTTTCTCAAACACCAGAAATATAGTATTACGAACGACCCCTTTCGCTCTCCTCCTAGTCTTTCTTCTCCTCTGTTTATCCCTTCTATTTTCTCCTCCACCTATCCTCCCCTTTTCTTCCCCGTCTATATTTAATCCCCACTTGTCCTCCTTTATCTCAAATAACCACATCGATTCTCGAGAGAACAACTCAGACTCTGGTTAAACATGTCGAACCAGAGAGAGAGAGAGAGAGAGAAATACAGACTCCTGGGGTGGTGGAGGAGGCGAAGGATATCAGATGTGGAGCCCAAAGGAGTCTAGGGAGGTGGGTCCTCCTTACTGTCTTGCCCAAGACAACTATAGAAAGTAAGGAAAAAGCATGCAACAGAATTTCAGTTACTCTGTGAGGTACAAGGTTAGAGCACGAAACAGAAGTCCTCCACTACTCTGTGAGGAACAAGGTTACAGTATACAACAGAACCCCACCACTACTCTGTGCGGAACAAGGTTACAGGAGACAACAGAAGTCCTCCACTGCTCTGTGAGGAACAAGGTTACAGGAGGCAACAGAAGTCCTCCACTGCTCTGTGAGGAACAAGGTTACAGGAGGCAACAGAAGTCCTCCACTACTCTGTG
>NC_091329.1:10337751-10340251 GCF_038502225.1 Cherax quadricarinatus | reverse complement strand
CATTCTCACATTATTTCCTTAAATTGTCAACTCAGAGGCATTCATAAACCTATATACGTTAAAAAGTGTCATTAATGAAGACAGGTAGACAGGTAGACAGGTAGACAGGTAGATAG
Source organism: Cherax quadricarinatus (assembly GCF_038502225.1). Taxonomy (NCBI): domain Eukaryota; kingdom Metazoa; phylum Arthropoda; class Malacostraca; order Decapoda; family Parastacidae; genus Cherax; species Cherax quadricarinatus. Next base: position 10,340,135 of record NC_091329.1, on the reverse strand, counting down.
GTAGACAGGTAGACAGGTAGATACTGTAATCAAGTATCCTAGAGTTGCTTATAACGTGGAAAAAAATTAGTGTATATGTGAAGATTTAAATAGTTTACACCTGGCTGTATTTTTGGTATCCCTGTTTAGTGCGCAGTTTGTAGAATGTGTATACACATAGTATCCCTTCACCTTCCCTCCCACCTCTCTCTCTCTCTCTCCCCTTCTACCTGTCTCTCTCTCTCTCCCCTTCTACCTGTCTCTCTCTCTCTCCCTCTCCCTTTTCTCCTGGTTTCCTCACTTTCTATTACACCCATCTTGTCCCTCCCACATTCCTCACGTCTCCCGCCTCTTCCTCTTTCCTCCCAAATTCCTTACGTCTCCCGCCTCTCACCTGTCTCTCCCACATTCCTCACGTCTCCCTCCTCTTCCCTTCCTCTCTCAGTTGCCTCACATCCTCACTGAATCAACCTGCAAAGCTCACTCGAATCTCTCCCTTCCTTATTCCTCTTCTTCCATTTCTTGCTTCGCTCCCTCCACTCATCCCTTCCCTCCTCTCCCTGCCATCCCTTCCCTCCTCTCCCTGCCATCCCTTCCCTCCTCTCCCTGCCATCACTTCCCTCCTCTCCCTGCCATCCCTTCCCTCCTCTCCCTGCCATCACTTCCCTCCTCTCCCTGCCATCCCTCCCATCCTCTCCCTGCCACCCCTTACCTCATCTCACTGCCATCCCTTCCCTCCTCTCCCTGCCATCCCTCCCCTCCTCTCCCTGCCATCCCTCCCCTCCTCTCCCTGCCACCCCTCCCCTCCTCTCCATGCCATCCCCCCCTCCTCTCCCTGCCATCCCTCCCCTCCTCTCCCTGCCACCCCTTACCTCATCTCACTGCCATCCCTCCCCTCCTCTCCCTGCCATCCCTCCCCTCCTCCCCTCCATCCCTCCCCTCCCTGCCATCCCTCCCCTCCTCTCCCTGCCACCCCCTCTCCCTTACCTCCCCTCCTCTCCCTGCCATCTCACTGCCATCCCTCCCCTCCTCTCCCTGCCATCCCTCCCCTCCTCTCCCTGCCACCCCTCCCCTCCTCTCCCTGCCACCCCTCCCCTCCTCTCCCTGCCATCCCTCCCCTCCTCTCCCTGCCACCCCTTCCCTCCTCTCCCTGCCACCCCTCCCCTCCTCTCCCTGCCACCCCTCCCCTCCTCTCCCTGCCATCACTTCCCTCCTCTCCCTGCCACCCCTCCCCTCCTCTCCCTGCCACCCCTTCCCTCCTCTCCCTGCCATCACTTCCCTCCTCTCCCTGCCACCCCTCCCCTCCTCTCCCTGCCATCCCTCCCCTCCTCTCCCTGCCATCCCTCCCCTCCTCTCCCTGCCAGCCCTCCCCTCCTCTCCCAGCCATCCCTTCCCTCCTCTCCCTGCCACCCCTCCCCTCCTCTCCCTGCCATCCCTCCCCTCCTCTCCCTGCCACCCCTCCCCTCCTCTCCCTGCCACCCCTTCCCTCCTCTCCCTGCCATCACTTCCCTCCTCTCCCTGCCACCCCTCCCCTCCTCTCCCTGCCACCCCTCCCCTCCTCTCCCTGCCACCCCTCCCCTGCAACAGTGTGTGAGGTCAATAGTGGAAACACAAAATTACACTGATACATTGTGTTGCTTGTTCAATAACGGGAAGCCAGTTACCAGCAGTCACAGCCTGGTGAGTCCTACACCATCCACTACACAAGGTGTAGCACAGATTTAACAAACATACCACAAGGATTGTGATACTGATAATCTTATAATAATTATTATTATTATTATTATTATTATTATTATTATTATTATTATTATCATTTCACTGGCAGCTACAGGAGTTGCTAAACCAATGTAGATAATTCAGTACCGGCGATCATCATGGTTGTAGGGACCGCTGGCAGCAACAGTCTGGTTAACCCTTCATTCAACAATAACTAGTGACTTCAAACAGAAATTTCAAGAGCAGGACTCCTCGTAAAACATGATCCAGATAACTGTAGTGACTAGCCTACTGCAGGAGACAGCCTATCAAGCAAATATTTCCATGGTAGGCCTGGCTTACTGAAGAACCACATTTAAACTGATCCAGCATTCGTTAGGCCTACCTCTATAAAACAATAATAATAATAATAATAATAATAATAATAATAATAATAATAATAATAATCTTTATATCCACAAATACATGGTACAACTTATACATACCATAGCTGACATCAGTGATACACTATATAGAAAGCCCCTGGTTATGCAGAGCATTTCCCACAACTTGGGTTAATTTCGTCCCCGGGATGCGACCCACACCAGTCGACTAACACTCAGGTACCTACTTACTGCCGGGTGAACAGGGACAGCAGGTGTCTTAAGGAGACACGCCCCCAATGTTTCCACCCGTACCGGGGATCG